>NW_019247890.1:365478-470575 GCF_002742605.1 Olea europaea var. sylvestris | reverse complement strand
AAATTTTGTCCTAATAAAATATCACATCCTATTGTGGTTAACATGTATATTGTATTAACAAATACTTCTCTAAAAGAAATTAGAAAAGGTACTTGCGTAGCATACTTACTATATATTACCTTATTTCCACCTGCTGTTGTAGCAGTGACTATCTTCTTTGAATTGTAGTACATTTGGTAAGCATAAACTTATTGTACTTCCTGTATCTAAGTAAGCATGAAATTTAATCCTACAATAGCTTTTTATATTGAGTGTAATTTCAATATATGGACTCATGGGATTAGTACTTATTACTCTTTCCATGATAACAATGATTTCATATTTTCATCTATTCTTGAAATGATAATTAGATCATCGTCAACTGTTATTTTCAAATATCCTTGACAGATTTTATATGGATTATATTTCTCAAGAAAGTTCATTCCTAGTAGAATAGGTGAACGATCTACTCCATGTAACTCATCTTTATATAAAATTATTTCTTTAATATATTCTTTCTGATCCTCTCCTACAAGTATAAGAGGGAATTTAACATATTTTCTTATTTCAAGATTATTTCCCAAATAATCTTTAAATATATATGGTTCTGGTATTTCAAAGTCTATTAAGTGATTAACAAACTTGGCATTTACATGATTTTTATCTGCTCCAGTATCTACGAGGACAAGAAGATTCTTCTTAAACCCTTCTTGGTTTACATATCTTGTCTTGATGTAATATTGTGAACTTGATGGTTCAGCAATACTTAAATTCTTAAGTCTACTTATCCTAGAATCTTGTCTAGAGGGAAATCTTGCAATAAGATTATCTCCTTCTATGCTGACACTATTTCTTCTTATTAATTTTTCTTCAATATTTTCATCATTTAAAGATATTGCATAATTTGGTTTCACTGTAAATATTATCTTCTGATAAACTAAGTTTCCTACAACTGTTCCTAATAGAGCATCTATAGGATCTTGTAAGATTCTATTGTCCATACAGTAGATTTCTATTGGTATATTCATGCCTTCTCTAAATAATCCTTTTATCATTATTTGGATTCCTCCTAATTCAATACATTTTAATTTATTCCTTACATTCTCTGGGATTTTAGATAATTTTTGTTTTACCCATTCTTTTATAATTATAGGAATTCTTGCTTTTCCTATAGTATCTTCTATATTGATAGATATTTCTTTGTAATTCATACTTACAATTGTTTTATTTACTCTTGGTAAAATTCCTAAGAATTCTTGATGGAATACATCTTTTTCTTATTTGCCTTTACTTTGTCTGTATTCCATTTTTCTAAAGGATTTTCAGAATATGTTTTAGAAATTTCTTTTTTCAATTTTTCTAATTTATTTTCTGTTGTAATTTTTAAAACTGTAATTGGTTTAAATTTTTTTGTACTCCAACATCCACCACGCTGGATTGAGGAACTCTGAAGATTTATATATCGATATGCAATTGTAACAGTTTTATTTATTTTTTGTGTAAATATTTTATGTGTAGAAGGTGTTGTGAACATATACTTATCAATATATTGTGTAAATGGTGTATATTTTAGTAGAAAATTTTGTCCTAATAAAATATCACATCCTATTGTGGTTGACATGTATATTGTATCAACAAATACTTCTCTAAAAGAAATTAGAAAAGGTACTTGCGTAGCATACTTACTATATATTACCTTATTTCCACCTGCTGTTGTAGCAGTGACTATCTTCTTTGAATTGTAGTACATTTGGTAAGCATAAACTTATTGTACTTCCTGTATCTAAGTAAGCATGAAATTTAATCCTACAATAGCTTTTTATATTGAGTGTAATTTCAATATATGGACTCATGGGATTAGTACTTATTACTCTTTCCATGATAACAATGATTTCATATTTTCATCTATTCTTGAAATGATAATTAGATCATCGTCAACTGTTATTTTCAAATATCCTTGACAGATTTTATATGGATTATATTTCTCAAGAAAGTTCATTCCTAGTAGAATAGGTGAACGATCTACTCCATGTAACTCATCTTTATATAAAATTATTTCTTTAATATATTCTTTCTGATCCTCTCCTACAAGTATAAGAGGGAATTTAACATATTTTCTTATTTCAAGATTATTTCCCAAATAATCTTTAAATATATATGGTTCTGGTATTTCAAAGTCTATTAAGTGATTAACAAACTTGGCATTTACATGATTTTTATCTGCTCCAGTATCTACGAGGACAAGAAGATTCTTCTTAAACCCTTCTTGGTTTACATATCTTGTCTTGATGTAATATTGTGAACTTGATGGTTCAGCAATACTTAAATTCTTAAGTCTACTTATCCTAGAATCTTGTCTAGAGGGAAATCTTGCAATAAGATTATCTCCTTCTATGCTGACACTATTTCTTCTTATTAATTTTTCTTCAATATTTTCATCATTTAAAGATATTGCATAATTTGGTTTCACTGTAAATATTATCTTCTGATAAACTAAGTTTCCTACAACTGTTCCTAATAGAGCATCTATAGGATCTTGTAAGATTCTATTGTCCATACAGTAGATTTCTATTGGTATATTCATGCCTTCTCTAAATAATCCTTTTATCATTATTTGGATTCCTCCTAATTCAATACATTTTAATTTATTCCTTACATTCTCTGGGATTTTAGATAATTTTTGTTTTACCCATTCTTTTATAATTATAGGAATTCTTGCTTTTCCTATAGTATCTTCTATATTGATAGATATTTCTTTGTAATTCATACTTACAATTGTTTTATTTACTCTTGGTAAAATTCCTAAGAATTCTTGATGGAATACACGATCTACTCCATGTAACTCATCTTTATATAAAATTATTTCTTTAATATATTCTTTCTGATCCTCTCCTACAAGTATAAGAGGGAATTTAACATATTTTCTTATTTCAAGATTATTTCCCAAATAATCTTTAAATATATATGGTTCTGGTATTTCAAAGTCTATTAAGTGATTAACAAACTTGGCATTTACATGATTTTTATCTGCTCCAGTATCTACGAGGACAAGAAGATTCTTCTTAAACCCTTCTTGGTTTACATATCTTGTCTTGATGTAATATTGTGAACTTGATGGTTCAGCAATACTTAAATTCTTAAGTCTACTTATCCTAGAATCTTGTCTAGAGGGAAATCTTGCAATAAGATTATCTCCTTCTATGCTGACACTATTTCTTCTTATTAATTTTTCTTCAATATTTTCATCATTTAAAGATATTGCATAATTTGGTTTCACTGTAAATATTATCTTCTGATAAACTAAGTTTCCTACAACTGTTCCTAATAGAGCATCTATAGGATCTTGTAAGATTCTATTGTCCATACAGTAGATTTCTATTGGTATATTCATGCCTTCTCTAAATAATCCTTTTATCATTATTTGGATTCCTCCTAATTCAATACATTTTAATTTATTCCTTACATTCTCTGGGATTTTAGATAATTTTTGTTTTACCCATTCTTTTATAATTATAGGAATTCTTGCTTTTCCTATAGTATCTTCTATATTGATAGATATTTCTTTGTAATTCATACTTACAATTGTTTTATTTACTCTTGGTAAAATTCCTAAGAATTCTTGATGGAATACATCTTTTTCCTATAAATCTAATATCTTTTTAGTAATTCCTGCGTATTTTTTAATATCAAAGGTAATTTCTTGATTGATACCTTCTATAGAATCTTCAACTTCTTCAGTTGTTTCAATTTCTATTTCTGATTGTTGTATCTCCTGATTCATGTATACTATTTCCTCATAATCTTCTTCTGATGAGGATGTATCTAATTCATAAATGCTACTGCATTCACTACTTAGATTTTCAAAATATTCGATTGGTTCTATGTCACTATCTTCTTGAAATTTTTCATAAATTCTAAGAGTTTTTATATTTTGTCTATCTTTCTTTTTAGGACATTGAGGGACAATGTGTCATTCTTCATTGCAAATAAAACATCTACATTTTTTAATGTTTCTTGGTTTAAACTTTTTATTCCAATTTTATTTCTTGAAATATTTTTTATATGGTTTAAAATTCCTTTTATTGAATTTTTTATAATTTTTGAATTTTCTCTTATATTTCTTATATTGTTTATATTTCTTTTTATGGCATCCAAATTGTTCAATTTGGCCAGTATCTTTACAACAACATAATGAATTCTTTCTTATTTTATAAACTTTTTTATTTTCTAGTGCTTCTCTACACCACATACCTATCATTCTTCTTGTGAATTCAATTCTACTTCCAAGATTATCTATTTCAACTCCTTCCTCTTTTCCTAGAGGTAATAATTTCTCATATTCTTTTAATAACTTAATTCCCTATGGGAATGGTAACTTTGTAAAATAAGATCTTAATATAGGTTAATTTTCTTAATAATCTCCTTGATTAAGTATATAATATAATTCTTCAAATTTACATGTATATCTTTCTAACTCATACATATCACATATCTTCAAATTTTCCATTGCAATCATTCCCTGATTATATTCATCTTATTTTCTTTCTTCTTCATTAGAAGTATGCCTATCTCCTAAAAATTCTGTTCTTAAGATTTTTTCAAATCTTTTTAATATTTCCTGTATATTTTGTTCATTTAAAATATTTCTATTATCTAATACCTCAGTTCTATTTGCTCCATATTTTATTCTTCCTTTAATAATTTCTTGTAACTTTCTCCACCATTCAGAAACAATTCCTCTGAATGTATGTTCTATAAATTCAAATTTCAGGGAATTGAATTATCTAGAACTTGTTTTACTGAGAATTGTCAATAAATGTATTTGATTGGTATAATTTTCCACCTGAAAAATATTAAAATTTTAGATCTTTTGATATTCATTTGATTTTGTTTTCAATGAAAATTGTCAATTAAATGAATGAATTTTTTTTACAATTGTGGATAGAATTTGTTTTCATTGCAAAAAATAAAATAAAATAAATAAATAAATAAACCTAGGAACCCCAATTCTCAATAAAATCAAAGGAATTGGAATTCCTTACAAACCAAGAAAATGGCATCATGTAAGGCAGAAGTAGAAAAGTAATTCTATGGATAATTTCGGTTATCAAACAACACAAATTGGATTCCATTTTCCATGAGGTATCAAACAGGCCCTTAATTCTTTCCCATATATTCTCTTTTTTGTTTTATCCACAGAGTCATGTTGGTTTTTCCAATTGAATTGTGCAAGATTATTTATAAACATTGGTCCTTCAACTTTGTACAAATATTTATTTGAGTCAATCTCAACAATGTGTTTGAAAAGTAATGATTTCACTCTACAAATTTACCAACTTCAAGGGATTTCCATTGAGGCTTCGTATCTGGTTCGGTTTGAAGCAGCACTTAATTACTAGGTTTGATCTAAAAGAATATTAATGATGATCATATATAAATTTCTTTAGTTCGAATTGGATTAAAATCACAAAGTACGTTTGTTTTTTTTATTTCTTAATTCAATTAGATCCTCTAATCTCTCGTTATTTATTGAAAAGGAAAAACATCTTTGATCAAACATGAGAAATACTGCCAACTTTTAGTCTGCCAGACACAATGGAGTGCTCGAGGTAACTACTGTCTTGTCAGGGACGGATCTAAGGGGGACTAAGTTGGGCTGTAGTCGCCCCCAAAGCCCAAGAATTTATTTATTATTGTTTTTTTGTAAAACAGTTTTTTATGTGTAATTTTTTTTCGCGTATTAGCTCGATTTGAAATTTTATAGTCCGATCTTGAATCCAATTTTGGATCCGAGCTACATGTCCTATTTTAGTGATAATGAGTTATTCGCTCATTTTCAAAATATTCGGCAAAATCATCAAATTAGAGATACGATGAAAAAAGTTGAAAACATAAATTAAAAAAATAAATAAATAAATTAGAAACCTTCATATATTTCCGTCTATTCAGGTGCGGATCCAGCCGTTTTGGGTTGTGGGGTCAAAAGTTTAATACATCGTATCTTTTGCTATGGTCGATCATTCCGTACACCATTAAGAAGCGAAAAAGTAGGCCATGAATGCTTAGAAATGATATTAAGAATGCAATATTTCGTTTTTTATTTGGTATGTATGAAAGTGGGTCAAAAACGAGTTAAAATAACCATTTTTTGAAGGGAAAAAAAACTCAAAATTTTGTGGGGTCATCTGACCCCACATGATCCCATGTGGGTCCGCCCCTGCGTCTATTCAAAAGGAAATTGCAAGTCAAATGTTTCTGTTTTGCCCTTGGAACCAAAAATCAGTATATTCTGTATTCCTTTCCCTCCAAGAAAATATCCCATACACCAACTCGGCGTGCATCCCCTTGAAATTAGATATTTTTCTGAAATTAAAAATTGTCTTTTGTCACATTATAAGCCTGTTTGGTATCCATTATTTTTGAAAATGCATTTTTCTCTCTCTTCATTTCAACCACACATTTTTTATTAAAATAATATTACACGTAAATCAAAAACTTTTCCTTATTTTTCAACCACACATTTCCCATCAACTTACTATTCAAAAATGCATTTTCACAAAAAAATCTCTACCAAACACCCTCTATATCATTATTTCATAAACTCTAGCAATTAAGTTCACTTATTTCTAAATTACGATAAACTGTTCATCAAGGCAAATATTGAATCCCTCCGAACTACAATTTCAACTTCTGAGTTTAACACAACTAGAGATTTATGGTGTCAAGATGTTCGTCCGTAACAATAAATTATGATATAGTTGATTGAACAATAACAATACGGGTACGTTTGATTACGATTATGGAATTTGCATGAAATGAAAATAAATTTCAGACAATTCAATTATTTGGAACTTATTTGTATAGCAATTAGTAATTATATGTATTTGATTGATTTAATTTTCAACCTATAAAATTTTATACTTGTCCATTTTTTATTGTGGATAAATGAGAGAGAAAAAAACGAATTACCTGAAAAATAAAAGTATCCCTCCTCAAAGAAATTTTTTTCCTTATTTTTTAGGAAAATATGGTGATCAAAAGTTGAAAAATATTTTCCATGAAAAAAAATTACAACTAAACACCCCAAAAGTAATAATTTGGAAGGAAAAATAACAATTTTCATCAAAATAAAGTTAATCAAACACACTCTACAAAATCATCCTAAGATAGGGATGTCAATCAGGCTCGCCTACTCGGACTACCTGTGGCTCGACCTGGAAAAAGTCCAAGTCGGCTCGGATTGAGGCTCGATAGATCAGAGCCAAAGCTCAGGCCGAGCCCCATTTTAGAGGCACAAGCTTTACCCGAGCTGGCCCGTAAGCCGGCAAGCTTTTACAAAAAAGATAAAAATAAATAAATAAATAAATAAAAATTACAACAACTTATAAGTGGCAGTAAACTGCTGCCTCAAAAGACAGTTTTTACTGCCTTTAGAAGGCAGCAGAAAAACTGCCTTAAAAGTTTGCTGCCTTTTTAAGGCAAAAAGGCAACTGCTTTATTAAAAAAATAATAATAAATAAAATAAAATTGAGAGGGAAAAACCGGCCTGTCCGGCTCGGACTCTAGAAAAAGCTCGACCATTTTAACTGAGCTGAACTCGAGCCTCAAGTTTTGGCTCGCGAACCGGCTCGACTCATTGACATCCCTATCCTAAGGTAGTAATTCAAATTTGATGATGAGTTTGTTGGATACTTAGTGATATACATGATGTACAAAAATCGAATATGAAAATGGGAAGAAGAATTTTTTTTTTTTTATTTAATACTTTTACACTATGTTTCACGATTTGCACTTGGCAATTTTAATTTTTTTGGAGATCGGACTTAACTTCTTTCTGGTAATATATTTTTTTAATAATTAATAAAACATGCATAAGCCTGTTTGGGAGTGATTATGAGAATCGATTTTTTGATCGTTAGAAGAAAAGTGAGGTCCATTTGTGAGAGAAGAAGTCAAATATGACGACTGAAATAGTGAAATAACGATCAAAAAATCAATTTTTTGGAGAAAAAAATCACTTCCAAACAGGTTCATATGAAGCAATAAAATATCTCCTGGTACCATATTTCTTTAATTGTTAATAAAAACGTTCCACTAGGGTCATTGGAAAAAAAAAAAAAAAAAATTCTTATATGAAGCCATAAAAGAATTTATTAGAAATTATTATGTAATTCTCTTCTCCAGAGTTCTACAGAGAGGGCAAAAAAATTGTCCAGAACATATGAACCATCAATGCCTTTAACTGACATAAGAGCTACAAAATTACGTATTGCCTTACCGATCAAAAAATTATAAAGACCGATCAAAAAAAAATAAAATTACGTATTGCCTTTTCCAAACCACATCTTTGAATAGATAACACGGTAGACTTCGAAACAATGCCTTGACTACAGAGTACGGAGTAAGAATTTCTTCTATCATTTGCTGCAATAAACTCATTGAATCGCTCATCTTCATCTTCTCTTCTTAGGTACGCATTTCGTACTATTTTTTGGTCGATCATTTCTTTTGTGTGTTTGATACGTGAATTAATTATATATTTTCGTTGATTTTCGCGTTGGCGTGTGTGTGTGTTGTGTATAGTCTGCTGTATGCACGTAAAGGTGTATATATTATGTGCAATGAATATACCATCGTTATTTTAGATTCTAATGTTAGCATCATACAATTTTAAGTATGAATTTATTGTCTAAAGATTCATTGTGCGAGCAACTGAATAATTGAACGATATAGATTAGTCACATTTTCTTCACTGTAATGAATATAACGCTCTGTTTTTCAAAATTGATTTTATAAGCTCGTGATTGTTAGTTAATAGTCATAAGAAAATAATGGTAAGAGTTAAATAGAGAGAACAAAAAATTCTGCTACAGAGGTGAATTTCATATCCATGTTCTTGTGAAGACAACGGAAGAGGAACTTTCTTGGATTACTTGCTGTTATGAAACTAAAATTTTTAAAAAATATTATTTGAACATTGAGAAAGAGTACCGGCAACAGTGATCTATTGCAGGAGCAGAGCAAATTACTAATCTCTAAATTTGATCTTTAGTCACCTTTTTTCTTATGAGTTGAGGTGTAGGATTAGACCTCGAAGTCATATTGGAGAATAAACAAAATTGAATTCGATTCAACATAATAGGTTAGTAATTTAAACATTGACTATTTACTCTGCCTTTGAAAAATGATCAGTAGAAGCAAATAATTTCCATGTTCCATTGTGATTTAGTATTTACAATTAAAGTTCATAAACTTTTGAATGGAATTTAGAAATAAAAATAGAGAAGTGTCCAATAGAGCATTCATAAATTTTAAACAATAACACTGTGTGTTTGAACTGGAAATCAATCTTTGCAAATGAATCTAAAAGTTGGAAGATTTGGAACTGGGTCCTTTGTGTACCATTATACAGCTATTTGTATGATCTAGTTTTTGTAGGCTTAATGAACTACAAAAAATATTCTCAATGAAATTAAGGCCATTGAAAGAAGGAAGAAATCTGAGCTAAAAGATAGTGTGAGAGGACAAGCAGTTGATAGTGCTGAAATGGTCTATTGTGGAACACACAAAAGATTTTGAAAAAACATCATAACAGTAAATTAGAGAAGTTATCTTGTTCTCCAAACTGATTTTTTCCCCAGTTTTTATGCTTTAATTAATTATAGACTTGCTATGCAGTGTGTTGTTCACTGTTGTCCAAACTGGCTGTAGTCATACATCAACAGCTTGTTCAATTATGCTATCCTAGCTGTGTGCTAAGGTTGAGAAGTCTTTCAAAATGGCTTCAAGAGCAATATTGCGAAGAAAACGTTATCTTTTTTATTCCCTTAATCGGACCTCTAACTTGGTCCATCTAGGGTGCCTGATTCATGGAACAGGAGCTGCGTTGTGAGTTATTCATCTTCAAATGGAGATCACACGGCCAAAGAAGATTCAAACTCTCTAACCAAAGATGTGGCACCCTCTACATTGACAGCTGGAATTATTTGGCATAGGTTTTCTGAGGCTTCAACACTGAGTTATGAAATCAGAAAACCAGGGGTTCTTTTTCCCCTGGCATTGGGGTGGAAAAAAGAATATGCACATTATTCTTCGACTGCTGCAGCAGGCCAGCCTGAATTTAATAGTGACGATGATAAGAATGAAGAACCAAAGATTAAGCAGAAAAGGGAAGCTTCACCTGAGGAATGTGACCAGGCAGTTGAAGGTTTGAGCACAGTCAAAGCCAAAGCGAAAGCCAAGGCCAAGCAGCTGCAAGAATCACAGAAGCGTGCTGAATCTGTACTGAGGAAAATGTGGGCTATGCTTTTAGGGATTGGTCCAGCTTTTAGAACTGTTGCTTCTATGAACAGGTAAAGTTTTTGTGTTCTTGTTTTTTAATGCTGAAATACTAGTCTTTAGTATCTCTTACTAAGTCCTTGTCTTTATTCAGGGAAGATTGGGCAAAGAAGTTTCAACACTGGAAGGATGAGTTTAAATCAACATTGCAACATTACTGGTTGGGTACGAAGCTACTTTGGGCTGATGTTAGGATAAGCTTAAGGCTGTTGCTGAAACTTGCTGATGGGAAGACTCCATCCAGGAGGGAAAGGCAACAACTCACTCGAACAACAGCCGACATTTTTAGGCTAGTTCCTGTTGCTGTTTTTATTTAGTTCCATTCATGGAGTTTTTGCTGCCAGTATTCCTGAAATTGTTTCCAAACTTGTTGCCATCAACCTTCCAGGACAAGATGAAAGAACAGGTACATAGTAATTTGTTTCGAATATCTGCCCAATTTTACATCTTGCTTCACATTTATTGCCATTAATATTGGAATATATAAATAGTAGATATATGTATACATATGTGAAAAAATCTATTTAATTCGTAATAGAGAAACCATGTATTTTTCTTTTTTCTGAACACTCAGCAGTCTCAGGATGGGTTCTCTAGTATCCTAACTATCCACGAGTCTTAAAATACTACTTATTATGTTTCCTAGGCCTTCTGTGGCTTGAGAGTATTTTTGAAGTGATGAAAACCTTCCGTTCATCAAAGAACAACTTCATCTTTAACACAAGATCACTGGTAAGAGAGAGGCGATTCCAAATCCCACTTTCTGTGCATTTGCTCATTCTGGAATCCTTGGTTTTGAACAACATAGCTTGAAGAAATCTTTGTATATATGGAAGTAATCTCCTAGATCATGGTTCGACCTTCGACAACTATTGATTAAATAAAAAACTTGGTGTAATATCAGATGGTGCTCCTGTAGATAAAGGAAGATATCAGAAGCTCATTGGAAGACTAATTTATTTTTCAAATAATAAATCAGAAAGTTCCTAATCAGCAAGTGCAGTCAGTGACGCTCTCCATTACAGCCTCACATAGAAACAATTATAAGAGTTCGGCAATACCTAAAAGCTACGTAGCTCGGACTCGGGGGTGCGGGTATCTGGTACGAGTATGTATCTAAGTATTAGATATTTTATTTTCTAAAATATAGGATACTAGGACATGATTAAAGAGAGTCCAAATTTCGAACACGTGTACGTAGGCACGTCTTTCAAATTTCAATTTTTTTAGTAATTCAAGATGTCATTTTAAATAAACTAAAGTCAATTATTCACAGAGAAGAACATGAGTATTGAATAAGGAGTTAAGACCAATAAAATATAATGTTGATTTAGTTTTCAATTATGGAAATTACTAAAAATTATAGAAAATAGAAAATAAGAGATTTGATTGCAATTTGAACTTAGTGGAGAACTAAGTAGCATTATATGGAACCATTTTCATTTTATACAAACAAAACTCTAAACCATTGATATAGAGAGGGATGGAAGGAAAAAAAGAAGAAAATGGAAAGAAAAAAGAAAGAAGGAAAAAACTAGCACCGTTGCTTTTCTCCACCTACTCAGTGGTGACGCTAAATTTATAGAGAGTAGAAACGGAAAATAAGAAAAGGGAAAGAAAAGGGGAAAAAAAAAAAAGAAAGAAAGAAAGAAAGAAAGAAAGGAGAAGAAGCAAAATGACGAAGTCTTCGGTTGAAACTTGGAGGATCCGACAAATATCCCATATTAATACCCATGTTATATCGTGTCCGACACGAGTACTCCAACTATTTCGAATAGTCCGAGCATCAGAGTCTAAAAGCTACTCCAGAAAAGAATTGCTATATTCTCAAAACGGTCATACAAACATAAAAGCTTATATAAATAGGATGGTTCTATAACTGATGAATAAGAGGTCCACTTCTAGGTATTATAGTTTTGTTGGGGTGATTTAGTTACCTGGAGAAGTAAGAAGCAAACAATGGTAGCTAGATCAAGTGCTGGCACCTGAGATTTGTGAATCGCTACAGATTAAGAAAT
Organism: Olea europaea var. sylvestris; assembly: GCF_002742605.1. Classification (NCBI taxonomy): domain Eukaryota; kingdom Viridiplantae; phylum Streptophyta; class Magnoliopsida; order Lamiales; family Oleaceae; genus Olea; species Olea europaea. The sequence continues at coordinate 458,240 of NW_019247890.1, read as the reverse complement.
GTCTAAAGGAGCTAAAAAGAGAGCTTAAAGGTCCTATGAAGCTATATGGTAAGGCAGAGATAAGCATTGCACATAATCCAATACAACATGGCAGAGCAAAACACATTTCATCGAAGAAATGATTATAGTAGAATAATATGCACTCCCTTCGTCTCTTCTAAACTATAATTAGCACATATCTTCACGAAGTGAGTACCTAACCAGGGTTCGCTTAATGATTAGCAAGCTGTGAATGAAGGATGTTTTCGAACCACCTTGGTGGGAGTATTGGCAATCTACAAAGAATCTTGCCCTTGATGTTTTAGGAGTTAATTAGTTGTCTAAGACTATTATAGGGAGTGTTGGATTTATTCGAACCTGTAAATAGACTCTCTAATATTCTTAGGCTTAGACTTTGGGATGTATGTTTGTTTCCTTTCTTAGAATATTTCTTGTGTATAAATATGTAAATTCTTTATGTGAATGAAAAATACAATTGAATTCAAAACCAATAATTTTGACCTGTCAATCTTAATTAAAATGCTTAAGTTTTAGGAAGCCCTAAAAAAGAGGTTGAATGCAAGGATAGAGTACGCAAAGTTTCTTCAAGACACAGTAAAAGAGATGGTGAAGGAAGTTTAAAGCTCAAGTAGTGGGGAAATAAAGAAAACAGCTGAAGATCTTGATGAATTCATGAACAAGGTAAGGATTTCTGTTTCTAAATTCCCATTTATTTGTTTTCACTAATTAGCAATGTCTTGTCTTGTATTTAAACAAGCAAAGCACCTGTCATTTTTTAGTTGTCCTTTCTCTGTATTTTCCTCATTCTGTGATTTACTCTTCGAGAATGTTATACTTTCCCAATTTTAACCAGGTAAGAAAGGGGACTGGCGTCACCAATGAGGAAATTTTAGGATTTGCAAAATTGTTTAATGATGAGCTCACTCTGGATAATATCAGCAGGTTAGTGTTGTGTCTGCACTTGTGTAACCTGGACGCTTTCTGCTGTAACCTTCTTGCTTATTATTTAATCCATAAAATTGTGTACTGTTGGATGCAGACCCCGGTTGGTGAACATGTGCAAATATATGGGTATCCATCCTTATGGTACAGACGCTTATCTTCGTTTTATGCTTCGAAAGAGGCTTCAAGAGTAAGTCATCTTATTTTTCTCTTTCTTTTATCTCTTTCTCCCCACATTTCTCTTTGTGCATTGCCTCTTCTCCTGGTTTAACATTGATACCACTTCTCATTTGGAAAAGGTTCATCTAATCCACTAAGCTTTGTCCATTTGAAACAATTTGGCTTTCTTGTTGCAGGATCAAGAATGATGATAAGATGATCCAAACAGAAGGCATAGATTCCCTTTCTGAGGAGGAACTTCGTCAAGCTTGCCGAGATCGTGGTTTGCTTGGATTGCTTTCAGTAGTTGAAATGCGGCAGCAGGTGTCTTCAATTTTTTTTAAATATTATTCATTTTTATTATAATTTTTTTTATACATTTCAGGTGAACCAACAAATAACAGGGAAATTGCTGTGTAAGAGGTCCAAAATCATTTTAACTATATGGAAAGAAATTGCACAAATTTAATACAACTTAAAACAACTGTTCTATTTTAGCAGAAATGATGAGGCAGTCAAGGCGCCCTAGATATCAAATGTTATGCAGGTGTGAAGCCAGTGGCAGATCCTTGAAGAAGCTAAAATATTAGGAGCACATTTATATAAAAGACTATTACTGAGCTCGTTTTCAGAGAGGAAAGACAGTTTTAAAACTAAATAGCTATAAACATTGGTGACTAGTAATGTCATTGAAACTGATATAGTTTTTTGTCGGTTTTTACTCTGTTTACCAATTTATTTGAATCTCTAATAAATAAAACATAGAATCATGATAACTAAAAAATAACATGACAAGATTCTCAAATCTAGAATGTGTTAGTTGGTTATTCAATGGTAGACAAACAATAAATGTCCATTACCTAAAATAAGAACAGTTCTTTGGCTTATTGTCCTATATTTTCACAAATATAAGGTTAGATTCTTTTATCTTATCTTTTTGAAGAGAATATGGTTGCAATTTATTAGACAGTAATCTTTACTTTGTGTCCTTTACATTTATATGTGGCCTTAACTGAAGATGCATTTTTAATATGTGATGGAGTATGACGAGTCTTATTGTTTTCTGAACCGGCACCATGTAATTTTAAGTTAAAATTCCGTTACATGATCTTGATTGTAAGATGTCACACGGAGTTTTTATCAAAGTACTCAAACTTTCATTTCTCTGCAGATACGCAACTGGCTGGACTTATCTCTCAACCATTCAGTACCATCTTTATTAATCCTTTCTAGGTAACCTCATTTGCTCCTATTTATATGATTTTGAGACGTTGAATGTAAGTAAATTTACTTTTATGTTCTGTGCCTCTTCCAGAGCTTTCAGTGTGTCGGGTAAAGTAAGGCCTGAGGAAGCTGTTCAAGCTACTCTCTCTTCACTGCCTGATGAGGTGGTGGATACTGTTGGTGTTACAGCTTTGCCATCTGAAGATTCTGTGTCAGAAAGGAGGAGGAAGTTAGAATACCTAGAAATGCAAGAAGAATTAATCAAGGTCTGAGTTTGCTGGCTTAGGATTTTGGTGGGTTCTTGTTGATTGCACAAAATGAAGATATGAGGCACGTAAATAAGTTAAAGCTGAGATAAAATTTGACAGCAGATTTGCTGCAGTATCTGATAATTGTTCTTGTACTATAGTTATGGGTACTTTTTTCTCCTTGCAAATAGTATCATCGAACATCTTAATTAATTCAAAAAGAACTATTTTGACAGAAGTAGAAAAACTTTTGTACTTTCAGAAACAATGATCTGTCAACAAAATTGTGGCATTAACAATAAGAATGGAAAATTCTAACGCTGCTTATATTCTGTTGGGCACATTAGATCTAGATCTACTGTACGCACATCTCGTTTCCCTAATATTCCCTTCAAATACATTTAAGTTGTTCCCCCTTCTAACCTACAAGAAAAAATGATTAGTTCTCTCTAACTTTTTTCAATAATGTACTTCTATTTTCTAATCACATTTCTTCTATTCCAAGTTATATGAAATACTTTTGGGTTGTGCTGAGAATGCTAAATGGAAGCAGAATTTCAATTAGATGTGAAACCCCATTCCCATTCATCGTTAGTAATTAGAAAAGAGATGTCCTTGTTATCCAACCCATTTCAAAATATATGAAGAATGTGGAGGGTAGATTTGAAATTAGAAATAGCTGTGGTGAGGGGTGACTTTTTCTAAACTAAGTGCTAAGAGTTCGCATGAGAAAGACTGTGGAATGGAGTATTTTTTTAGTATCATATTTTTGGGTATAAAACTATAAATGTGCTAAAATCATGCTTCAGTTTTGCACGTCCAAAAAATCTGTAACAAGAGTTAATCAATATTTCATAAGGATGTCTATTTTGGTTAAGTTTCAATGTGAGAAGTGTTTTTGATTACACTATTTAAGCTTAGATTGCCATTAATAGTCTTAAAGATGTCAATTACAGGAGGAGGAAGAGAAAGAGGAAGAGGAGCAGGCTAAGTTGAAGGAATCTGTTTATAGGCAGAAGGATATGGCATTGGAGGAGATGAAGATGGCAACAGCGAAAGATACAGAAGACCGTGAAAATGCAAAAACTTTAGATAAGCAAGAACAATTGTGTGAGCTCAGTCGTGCATTGGCTGTTTTAGCATCAGCATCTGTAAGGATTGGATGTGACTTATTCATTTGTGGTTTATATATTGCCCGATGTCAGCCGCTTATATAGTTTGCTGTTTTCAGTCTGTGAGCAGGGAGCGTGAAGAGTTCTTGAGACTTGTCAACAAAGAGGTTATTATAGATAACTGTTTAAAGACTATTCAATTTGATTTTTAATATGTCTAATAACTGGTAGTATATTAATACAGGGCTATTGTTATTCTAGGAACCAATTTTAAAGAGATTGCTGACAACTAAAAATTTGAATTTGGTTTTACCTCGAAGAAAATATCATTAAACATGGTTCTTGATGTTTTCCAGTCTTTTTCTTGAACCGTTATCATCTCTTTTATCTTAGTCTTCAATTTGTTTTCCACTTTTTCCAATTTTGCTTTGGATCCTTCTCATTCTTTTCTTCTATGTTTGGGTGTCTGGACATTCATCTGTTCTTATTCATTTATTTGCACATTATCATTATTAATAATATTTATTTAGGCCCCATTTGATTCCCATTTTCATTAAAATTCATTTCTCTCTCTCTTCTTTTTAACCACGCATTTTCATAACTTTTCCTTACTTTTCATCCACACATTCTCCATTAATCTACTATTCCAAAATTCATTTTTTCCCCAAAATGGGTGTCAAACACCCCCTTAGTATTATTTTAGTCTTATTAGCTATTTTAACATTACTATTTCCATTGAGGGGTGGGTGGTGATGCCCATATTCAATGGTATAGAATTACTCTATAAGTGTGGATACCAAATGATGTTCATTGGTATAGAATTACTCTTCGGTGGTATCGGTTTATGGATTTCGAACCAGTAATTGTATTTGCCATGTAGTTCATTGGTACAGAATTGTTTCGAACCCAGTAAATAAGGTCACTCTTTTATCATCATTGTCTTTCACAAGTAATATGGTAAACTAGGCAAAACTGAATGGATATTAATTCATAGGTAACTTTGGTGAGGGTATGCAAGTGTAATCGATAACCTTTTTTGCACTTTATCAGTCTCATGTAAAATTGCTTCATTCCCTGTTAAATTCCAAGTTCAGTCAACATATTAACATGTCTGAAATTGTTTTCTAGAATACTTGACCATTTATAGAAAGAGAAAATGATAATTTTGCATTTTTATGTTTAGCAAGGTGAATTTTGAGCTGCAGATCTAGCCCGTCGTGATATGTTTTTACTGAAAATATCTCATTTGCAGATAGAGTTATACAATAGCATGGTGGAGAAAGAGGGCACTGAAGGAGAAGAAGAAGTGAAACTGGCATATAAAGCAGCTAGAAAGGAGAATGACCTTGCTGCTGAGAGAGCCACGGATGATAAAGTTTCCTCAGCACTCATAAACAGGGCAAGTGCAATATAGATAATCTATTTTAATATAATTTGTTTTCCTATTAAAAACCTAGTTGCATTTGCGATCAATACGTGAATTATTTTATGCTCGTTCACATTTCAGGTTGATGCCATGCTTCAAAAGCTCGAAAAAGAAATTGATGATGTTGATGCAAAAATTGGTGACCGGTGGCGATTGCTTGATAGGTATGAGTGAAGTTTCCAATGGTTGAATTGAAGATTATTGTTCGACTTTTAAGGGATCTTTTGAAGGATAGTAGCATGTCATTTTTAGATTCTTCCTTTGCAGTTACTTCATTTTATTACTTTCATACAACTATTTTGATTTTTCACTTAAAGATGGGCTCGATCTAACCTGTGAACCTCACTCGAAAGGGAGATTGCTAGGTCCATTTCTGGGCCATAATTTATTAGAAATTATTATGTAATTCTCTTCTCCAGAGTTCTACAGAGAGGGCAAAAAAATTGTCCAGAACATATGAACCATCAATGCCTTTAACTGACATAAGAGCTACAAAATTACGTATTGCCTTACCGATCAAAAAATTATAAAGACCGATCAAAAAAAAAAAAAATTACGTATTGCCTTTTCCAAACCACATCTTTGAATAGATAACACGGTAGACTTCGAAACAATGCCTTGACTACAGAGTACGGAGTAAGAATTTCTTCTATCATTTGCTGCAATAAACTCATTGAGTCGCTCATCTTCATCTTCTCTTCGCAGGTACGCATTTCGTACTATTTTTTGGTCGATCATTTCTTTTGTGTGTTTGATACGTGAATTAATTATATATTTTCGTTGATTTTCGCGTTGGCGTGTGTGTGTGTTGTGTATAGTCTGCTGTATGCACATAAAGGTGTATATATTATGTGCAATGAATATACCATCGTTATTTTAGATTCTAATGTTAGCATCATACAATTTTAAGTATGAATTTATTGTCTAAAGATTCATTGTGCGAGCAACTGAATAATTGAACGATATAGATTAGTCACATTTTCTTCACTGTAATGAATATAACGCTCTGTTTTTCAAAATTGATTTTATAAGCTCGTGATTGTTAGTTAATAGTCATAAGAAAATAATGGTAAGAGTTAAATAGAGAGAACAAAAAATTCTGCTACAGAGGTGAATTTCATATCCATGTTCTTGTGAAGACAACGGAAGAGGAACTTTCTTGGATTACTTGCTGTTATGAAACTAAAATTTTTAAAAAATATTATTTGAACATTGAGAAAGAGTACCGGCAACAGTGATCTATTGCAGGAGCAGAGCAAATTACTAATCTCTAAATTTGATCTTTAGTCACCTTTTTTCTTATGAGTTGAGGTGTAGGATTAGACCTCGAAGTCATATTGGAGAATAAACAAAATTGAATTCGATTCAACATAATAGGTTAGTAATTTAAACATTGACTATTTACTCTGCCTTTGAAAAATGATCAGTAGAAGCAAATAATTTCCATGTTCCATTGTGATTTAGTATTTACAATTAAAGTTCATAAACTTTTGAATGGAATTTAGAAATAAAAATAGAGAAGTGTCCAATAGAGCATTCATAAATTTTAAACAATAACACTGTGTGTTTGAACTGGAAATCAATCTTTGCAAATGAATCTAAAAGTTGGAAGATTTGGAACTGGGTCCTTTGTGTACCATTATACAGCTATTTGTATGATCTAGTTTTTGTAGGCTTAATGAACTACAAAAAATATTCTCAATGAAATTAAGGCCATTGAAAGAAGGAAGAAATCTGAGCTAAAAGATAGTGTGAGAGGACAAGCAGTTGATAGTGCTGAAATGGTCTATTGTGGAACACACAAAAGATTTTGAAAAAACATCATAACAGTAAATTAGAGAAGTTATCTTGTTCTCCAAACTGATTTTTTCCCCAGTTTTTATGCTTTAATTAATTATAGACTTGCTATGCAGTGTGTTGTTCACTGTTGTCCAAACTGGCTGTAGTCATACATCAACAGCTTGTTCAATTATGCTATCCTAGCTGTGTGCTAAGGTTGAGAAGTCTTTCAAAATGGCTTCAAGAGCAATATTGCGAAGAAAACGTTATCTTTTTTATTCCCTTAATCGGACCTCTAACTTGGTCCATCTAGGGTGCCTGATTCATGGAACAGGAGCTGCGTTGTGAGTTATTCATCTTCAAATGGAGATCACACGGCCAAAGAAGATTCAAACTCTCTAACCAAAGATGTGGCACCCTCTACATTGACAGCTGGAATTATTTGGCATAGGTTTTCTGAGGCTTCAACACTGAGTTATGAAATCAGAAAACCAGGGGTTCTTTTTCCCCTGGCATTGGGGTGGAAAAAAGAATATGCACATTATTATTCGACTGCTGCAGCAGGCCAGCCTGAATTTAATAGTGACGATGATAAGAATGAAGAACCAAAGATTAAGCAGAAAAGGGAAGCTTCACCTGAGGAATGTGACCAGGCAGTTGAAGGTTTGAGCACAGTCAAAGCCAAAGCGAAAGCCAAGGCCAAGCAGCTGCAAGAATCACAGAAGCGTGCTGAATCTGTACTGAGGAAAATGTGGGCTATGCTTTTAGGGATTGGTCCAGCTTTTAGAACTGTTGCTTCTATGAACAGGTAAAGTTTTTGTGTTCTTGTTTTTTAATGCTGAAATACTAGTCTTTAGTATCTCTTACTAAGTCCTTGTCTTTATTCAGGGAAGATTGGGCAAAGAAGTTTCAACACTGGAAGGATGAGTTTAAATCAACATTGCAACATTACTGGTTGGGTACGAAGCTACTTTGGGCTGATGTTAGGATAAGCTTAAGGCTGTTGCTGAAACTTGCTGATGGGAAGACTCCATCCAGGAGGGAAAGGCAACAACTCACTCGAACAACAGCTGACATTTTTAGGCTAGTTCCTGTTGCTGTTTTTATTTAGTTCCATTCATGGAGTTTTTGCTGCCAGTATTCCTGAAATTGTTTCCAAACTTGTTGCCATCAACCTTCCAGGACAAGATGAAAGAACAGGTACATAGTAATTTGTTTCGAATATCTGCCCAATTTTACATCTTGCTTCACATTTATTGCCATTAATATTGGAATATATAAATAGTAGATATATGTATACATATGTGAAAAAATCTATTTAATTCGTAATAGAGAAACCATGTATTTTTCTTTTTTCTGAACACTCAGCAGTCTCAGGATGGGTTCTCTAGTATCCTAACTATCCACGAGTCTTAAAATACTACTTATTATGTTTCCTAGGCCTTCTGTGGCTTGAGAGTATTTTTGAAGTGATGAAAACCTTCCGTTCATCAAAGAACAACTTCATCTTTAACACAAGATCACTGGTAAGAGAGAGGCGATTCCAAATCCCACTTTCTGTGCATTTGCTCATTCTGGAATCCTTGGTTTTGAACAACATAGCTTGAAGAAATCTTTGTATATATGGAAGTAATCTCCTAGATCATGGTTCGACCTTCGACAACTATTGATTAAATAAAAAACTTGGTGTAATATCAGATGGTGCTCCTGTAGATAAAGGAAGATATCAGAAGCTCATTGGAAGACTAATTTATTTTTCAAATAATAAATCAGAAAGTTCCTAATCAGCAAGTGCAGTCAGTGACGCTCTCCATTACAGCCTCACATAGAAACAATTATAAGAGTTCGGCAATACCTAAAAGCTACGTAGCTCGGACTCGGGGGTGCGGGTATCTGGTACGACTATGTATCTAAGTATTAGATATTTTATTTTCTAAAATATAGGATACTAGGACATGATTAAAGAGAGTCCAAATTTCGAACACGTGTACGTGGGCACGTCTTTCAAATTTCAATTTTTTTAGTAATTCAAGATGTCATTTTAAATAAACTAAAGTCAATTATTCACAAAGAAGAACATGAGTATTGAATAAGGAGTTAAGACCAATAAAATATAATGTTGATTTAGTTTTCAATTATGGAAATTACTAAAAATTATAGAAAATAAGAGATTTGATTGCAATTTGAACTTAGTGGAGAACTAAGTAGCATTATATGGAACCATTTTCATTTTATACAAACAAAACTCTAAACCATTGATATAGAGAGGGATGGAAGGAAAAAAAGAAGAAAATGGAAAGAAAAAAGAAAGAAGGAAAAAACTAGCACCGTTGCTTTTCTCCACCTACTCAGTGGTGACGCTAAATTTATAGAGAGTAGAAACGGAAAATAAGAAAAGGGAAAGAAAAGGGGAAAAAAAAAAAAGAAAGAAAGAAAGAAAGAAAGAAAGGAGAAGAAGCAAAATGACGAAGTCTTCGGTTGAAACTTGGAGGATCCGACAAATATCCCATATTAATACCCATGTTATATCGTGTCCGACACGAGTACTCCAACTATTTCGAATAGTCCGAGCATCAGAGTCTAAAAGCTACTCCAGAAAAGAATTGCTATATTCTCAAAACGGTCATACAAACATAAAAGCTTATATAAATAGGATGGTTCTATAACTGATGAATAAGAGGTCCACTTCTAGGTATTATAGTTTTGTTGGGGTGATTTAGTTACCTGGAGAAGTAAGAAGCAAACAATGGTAGCTAGATCAAGTGCTGGCACCTGAGATTTGTGAATCGCTACAGATTAAGAAATGTCTAAAGGAGCTAAAAAGAGAGCTTAAAGGTCCTATGAAGCTATATGGTAAGGCAGAGATAAGCATTGCACATAATCCAATACAACATGGCAGAGCAAAACACATTTCATCGAAGAAATGATTATAGTAGAATAATATGCACTCCCTTCGTCTCTTCTAAACTATAATTAGCACATATCTTCACGAAGTGAGTACCTAACCAGGGTTCGCTTAATGATTAGCAAGCTGTGAATGAAGGATGTTTTCGAACCACCTTGGTGGGAGTATTGGCAATCTACAAAGAATCTTGCCCTTGATGTTTTAGGAGTTAATTAGTTGTCTAAGACTATTATAGGGAGTGTTGGATTTATTCGAACCTGTAAATAGACTCTCTAATATTCTTAGGCTTAGACTTTGGGATGTATGTTTGTTTCCTTTCTTAGAATATTTCTTGTGTATAAATATGTAAATTCTTTATGTGAATGAAAAATACAATTGAATTCAAAACCAATAATTTTGACCTGTCAATCTTAATTAAAATGCTTAAGTTTTAGGAAGCCCTAAAAAAGAGGTTGAATGCAAGGATAGAGTACGCAAAGTTTCTTCAAGACACAGTAAAAGAGATGGTGAAGGAAGTTTAAAGCTCAAGTAGTGGGGAAATAAAGAAAACAGCTGAAGATCTTGATGAATTCATGAACAAGGTAAGGATTTCTGTTTCTAAATTCCCATTTATTTGTTTTCACTAATTAGCAATGTCTTGTCTTGTATTTAAACAAGCAAAGCACCTGTCATTTTTTAGTTGTCCTTTCTCTGTATTTTCCTCATTCTGTGATTTACTCTTCGAGAATGTTATACTTTCCCAATTTTAACCAGGTAAGAAAGGGGACTGGCGTCACCAATGAGGAAATTTTAGGATTTGCAAAATTGTTTAATGATGAGCTCACTCTGGATAATATCAGCAGGTTAGTGTTGTGTCTGCACTTGTGTAACCTGGACGCTTTCTGCTGTAACCTTCTTGCTTATTATTTAATCCATAAAATTGTGTACTGTTGGATGCAGACCCCGGTTGGTGAACATGTGCAAATATATGGGTATCCATCCTTATGGTACAGACGCTTATCTTCGTTTTATGCTTCGAAAGAGGCTTCAAGAGTAAGTCATCTTATTTTTCTCTTTCTTTTATCTCTTTCTCCCCACATTTCTCTTTGTGCATTGCCTCTTCTCCTGGTTTAACATTGATACCACTTCTCATTTGGAAAAGGTTCATCTAATCCACTAAGCTTTGTCCATTTGAAACAATTTGGCTTTCTTGTTGCAGGATCAAGAATGATGATAAGATGATCCAAACAGAAGGCATAGATTCCCTTTCTGAGGAGGAACTTCGTCAAGCTTGCCGAGATCGTGGTTTGCTTGGATTGCTTTCAGTAGTTGAAATGCGGCAGCAGGTGTCTTCAATTTTTTTTAAATATTATTCATTTTTATTATAATTTTTTTTATACATTTCAGGTGAACCAACAAATAACAGGGAAATTGCTGTGTAAGAGGTCCAAAATCATTTTAACTATATGGAAAGAAATTGCACAAATTTAATACAACTTAAAACAACTGTTCTATTTTAGCAGAAATGATGAGGCAGTCAAGGCGCCCTAGATATCAAATGTTATGCAGGTGTGAAGCCAGTGGCAGATCCTTGAAGAAGCTAAAATATTAGGAGCACATTTATATAAAAGACTATTACTGAGCTCGTTTTCAGAGAGGAAAGACAGTTTTAAAACTAAATAGCTATAAACATTGGTGACTAGTAATGTCATTGAAACTGATATAGTTTTTTGTCGGTTTTTACTCTGTTTACCAATTTATTTGAATCTCTAATAAATAAAACATAGAATCATGATAACTAAAAAATAACATGACAAGATTCTCAAATCTAGAATGTGTTAGTTGGTTATTCAATGGTAGACAAACAATAAATGTCCATTACCTAAAATAAGAACAGTTCTTTGGCTTATTGTCCTATATTTTCACAAATATAAGGTTAGATTCTTTTATCTTATCTTTTTGAAGAGAATATGGTTGCAATTTATTAGACAGTAATCTTTACTTTGTGTCCTTTACATTTATATGTGGCCTTAACTGAAGATGCATTTTTAATATGTGATGGAGTATGACGAGTCTTATTGTTTTCTGAACCGGCACCATGTAATTTTAAGTTAAAATTCCGTTACATGATCTTGATTGTAAGATGTCACACGGAGTTTTTATCAAAGTACTCAAACTTTCATTTCTCTGCAGATACGCAACTGGCTGGACTTATCTCTCAACCATTCAGTACCATCTTTATTAATCCTTTCTAGGTAACTTCATTTGCTCCTATTTATATGATTTTGAGACGTTGAATGTAAGTAAATTTACTTTTATGTTCTGTGCCTCTTCCAGAGCTTTCAGTGTGTCGGGTAAAGTAAGGCCTGAGGAAGCTGTTCAAGCTACTCTCTCTTCACTGCCTGATGAGGTGGTGGATACTGTTGGTGTTACAGCTTTGCCATCTGAAGATTCTGTGTCAGAAAGGAGGAGGAAGTTAGAATACCTAGAAATGCAAGAAGAATTAATCAAGGTCTGAGTTTGCTGGCTTAGGATTTTGGTGGGTTCTTGTTGATTGCACAAAATGAAGATATGAGGCACGTAAATAAGTTAAAGCTGAGATAAAATTTGACAGCAGATTTGCTGCAGTATCTGATAATTGTTCTTGTACTATAGTTATGGGTACTTTTTTCTCCTTGCAAATAGTATCATCGAACATCTTAATTAATTCAAAAAGAACTATTTTGACAGAAGTAGAAAAACTTTTGTACTTTCAGAAACAATGATCTGTCAACAAAATTGTGGCATTAACAATAAGAATGGAAAATTCTAACGCTGCTTATATTCTGTTGGGCACATTAGATCTAGATCTACTGTACGCACATCTCGTTTCCCTAATATTCCCTTCAAATACATTTAAGTTGTTCCCCCTTCTAACCTACAAGAAAAAATGATTAGTTCTCTCTAACTTTTTTCAATAATGTACTTCTATTTTCTAATCACATTTCTTCTATTCCAAGTTATATGAAATACTTTTGGGTTGTGCTGAGAATGCTAAATGGAAGCAGAATTTCAATTAGATGTGAAACCCCATTCCCATTCATCGTTAGTAATTAGAAAAGAGATGTCCTTGTTATCCAACCCATTTCAAAATATATGAAGAATGTGGAGGGTAGATTTGAAATTAGAAATAGCTGTGGTGAGGGGTGACTTTTTCTAAACTAAGTGCTAAGAGTTCGCATGAGAAAGACTGTGGAATGGAGTATTTTTTTAGTATCATATTTTTGGGTATAAAACTATAAATGTGCTAAAATCATGCTTCAGTTTTGCACGTCCAAAAAATCTGTAACAAGAGTTAATCAATATTTCATAAGGATGTCTATTTTGGTTAAGTTTCAATGTGAGAAGTGTTTTTGATTACACTATTTAAGCTTAGATTGGAGGGGTGACTTTTTCTAAACTAAGTGCTAAGAGTTCGCATGAGAAAGACTGTGGAATGGAGTATTTTTTTAGTATCATATTTTGGGTATAAAACTATAAATGTGCTAAAATCATGCTTCAGTTTTGCACGTCCAAAAAATCTGTAACAAGAGTTAATCAATATTTCATAAGGATGTCTATTTTGGTTAAGTTTCAATGTGAGAAGTGTTTTTTATTACACTATTTAAGCTTAGATTCCCATTAATAGTCTTAAAGATGTCAATTACAGGAGGAGGAAGAGAAAGAGGAAGAGGAGCAGGCTAAGTTGAAGGAATCTGTTTATAGGCAGAAGGATATGGCATTGGAGGAGATGAAGATGGCAACAGCGAAAGATACAGAAGACCGTGAAAATGCAAAAACTTTAGATAAGCAAGAACAATTGTGTGAGCTCAGTCGTGCATTGGCTGTTTTAGCATCAGCATCTGTAAGGATTGGATGTGACTTATTCATTTGTGGTTTATATATTGCCCGATGTCAGCCGCTTATATAGTTTGCTGTTTTCAGTCTGTGAGCAGGGAGCGTGAAGAGTTCTTGAGACTTGTCAACAAAGAGGTTATTATAGATAACTGTTTAAAGACTATTCAATTTGATTTTTAATATGTCTAATAACTGGTAGTATATTAATACAGGGCTATTGTTATTCTAGGAACCAATTTTAAAGAGATTGCTGACAACTAAAAATTTGAATTTGGTTTTACCTCGAAGAAAATATCATTAAACATGGTTCTTGATGTTTTCCAGTCTTTTTCTTGAACCGTTATCATCTCTTTTATCTTAGTCTTCAATTTGTTTTCCACTTTTTCCAATTTTGCTTTGGATCCTTCTCATTCTTTTCTTCTATGTTTGGGTGTCTGGACATTCATCTGTTCTTATTCATTTATTTGCACATTATCATTATTAATAATATTTATTTAGGCCCCATTTGATTCCCATTTTCATTAAAATTCATTTCTCTCTCTCTTCTTTTTAACCACGCATTTTCATAACTTTTCCTTACTTTTCATCCACACATTCTCCATTAATCTACTATTCCAAAATTCATTTTTTCCCCAAAATGGGTGTCAAACACCCCCTTAGTATTATTTTAGTCTTATTAGCTATTTTAACATTACTATTTCCATTGAGGGGTGGGTGGTGATGCCCATATTCAATGGTATAGAATTACTCTATAAGTGTGGATACCAAATGATGTTCATTGGTATAGAATTACTCTTCGGTGGTATCGGTTTATGGATTTCGAACCAGTAATTGTATTTGCCATGTAGTTCATTGGTACAGAATTGTTTCGAACCCAGTAAATAAGGTCACTCTTTTATCATCATTGTCTTTCACAAGTAATATGGTAAACTAGGCAAAACTGAATGGATATTAATTCATAGGTAACTTTGGTGAGGGTATGCAAGTGTAATCGATAACCTTTTTTGCACTTTATCAGTCTCATGTAAAATTGCTTCATTCCCTGTTAAATTCCAAGTTCAGTCAACATATTAACATGTCTGAAATTGTTTTCTAGAATACTTGACCATTTATAGAAAGAGAAAATGATAATTTTGCATTTTTATGTTTAGCAAGGTGAATTTTGAGCTGCAGATCTAGCCCGTCGTGATATGTTTTTACTGAAAATATCTCATTTGCAGATAGAGTTATACAATAGCATGGTGGAGAAAGAGGGCACTGAAGGAGAAGAAGAAGTGAAACTGGCATATAAAGCAGCTAGAAAGGAGAATGACCTTGCTGCTGAGAGAGCCACGGATGATAAAGTTTCCTCAGCACTCATAAACAGGGCAAGTGCAATATAGATAATCTATTTTAATATAATTTGTTTTCCTATTAAAAACCTAGTTGCATTTGCGATCAATACGTGAATTATTTTATGCTCGTTCACATTTCAGGTTGATGCCATGCTTCAAAAGCTCGAAAAAGAAATTGATGATGTTGATGCAAAAATTGGTGACCGGTGGCGATTGCTTGATAGGTATGAGTGAAGTTTCCAATGGTTGAATTGAAGATTATTGTTCGACTTTTAAGGGATCTTTTGAAGGATAGTAGCATGTCATTTTTAGATTCTTCCTTTGCAGTTACTTCATTTTATTACTTTCATACAACTATTTTGATTTTTCACTTAAAGATGGGCTCGATCTAACCTGTGAACCTCACTCGAAAGGGAGATTGCTAGGTCCATTTCTGGGCCATTGCAGGTAGAATTCACTCATTTAGGATAGTCAACTTGCATCTTAGATTCTGTTAGCATTAGATTAGCTGTGTTTGGTTGAATAGCTTAATATACACATTTCAGTTTGACGTTATAAGAAACTCCAAGCTGAAGATATCAGTACTCGCCAAAACAAACATTCCCACGTATATAGCTGGACACAAACTGATTGAATAATGAATGGCCGCTTACCAAAGTAGATGCCAATGAAGATTTCATAATTTATGGACTGGATATCTAATCAATTCTCTACATTAGCATTCTGGCTGTAACTTTTGCTGGATACCTTGTTTATACTCTATTTCTGGTATATATTAACCCTCGAAGCGATTTATTGTCCTAAAATAAATATCAAATTATATTTTAGAGTTAATGACCTTGTTTTTGCATTTATTTTGTCAAGCCATTCATAATGTTTATACACTGTAATAAAATCCTGAAGATAATTTATTAGAAATCCAACGGCAGGGATTATGATGGCAAAGTGACTCCTGAGGAGGTAGCATCTGCCGCTATGTACTTGAAGGATACCTTGGACAAGGAGGGTATTCAAGAACTTATCAGCAACCTTTCCAAGGATAGAGGTAGTTCTCATCACTTCACTTCCTCATTCTGTTCTTGGGATGTTTTGCTTCATGAATTTATGTTTTGTACTTGCACTAACATGCCAATTTATTTGGTAGGCAAAATATACGGTAATGCAATAAAATGTTCAAACTAGGTTGCATTTTCATCCCGATATTATCGTTCACTTATACGTTAGCATCATTTCAAAAATGAAGCTAAAAGATTGCAATCTGTGAATTACATTGTATAGTTGAGTGTTTGAAAATCGCTTCTATTTTTTATTGTACCTTTTTATAATTTGGTGTACAGAAGGGAAAATTCGTGTGGAAGATATTATCAAATTAGCCAATCGTACAGAAGATGCTGAAGCCGGTAAAGTATAATCTATTATCAATTGGCATTGTAGAAAATATTGTTTATTTAGAAGGTTATGGTTGAATATTTTGTAAATGTTTATTTAGAATAATACGATAGTTTATAAACTGGGCTAAATCAAACCTTAATTATGATTAAATGGTGGAAGAAATGATTTCTTACTGTCAAAAAGTCTTGTGAAAGATGTGATTGTTGAACTAAAATTCAAGGTATTGGTGATCCAGTAAATATGTTGGTGTTTGTATTTTAAACATTTTTTTTTCCTTTTAACGATTTCCTTTTTAGCATTTTTTTTTTTTGGGGTTTTGTATAAAGACAAGTTTTTTAAATTTTATTTATTATTTTTATTATTTTTTTGGGTGGGGTGGTGGGGAACGGCCTATACCAAGGAAGTCATCTATGGTACTTGTCACTTTATTCCACTTGAAGGGAATAGAGTGGCTCATGAGTCAGCATCGTAAGCTTGTTTAATCATAGAGTTTAGCGTTTTGGATTAATTGGTTACCTCTTTTTATTTTGTTGGTCGTTCATAGCAATATTTCGTAATGAAAATGTTTGTGTTTTGTTTATAAAAATAAAAAACCGTCACCTTACTAGACAATAATGTTGAAGTGACACTTGATAGAGCAAGTTGCCTAAAAGAAATTCAAAATTAATTACATACTAAACGAGTTCTCCAAACAATTAAAACTACACAAAAGTTACGTGTATTGTAGCAACATGAACGGTACAAACTATCACAATATCTTGTAAAAGAAGAACAATATTGTTGTTCCGTTAATCAAGAATTACAATTTTCGGCGAAAACTTGTATGGTCGTCCTATAAATAGGAAAAAAGACACCTTCCAATCTCTCAAAAATTGCTCTAATCAATAATTTTCAGAGACCTACTACACTTGTTTTCAAAACTCTACAAAAGCATTTCTTTGAAGGTTAAATTTGAGAACGTATCACCTCCAAGTAATTAAATCCCAGATGACTTTTCACCAATTTTCAATTATAAGTCTGCAATTAACCACAAAATCCATTCCAACTCACAATTTTAAACATTTACATTCATCTTCAACACGAAACATAAACGCATAATTTTGAATCTATTACATCAATGATCAAACTGTTAAAAAAAAAAAAAAAATTCTTTGGGGTTATACGGTGATGTAAAGATGTCGAAAAAATAAAAATAAATTATCCAATCCACAAGTTATGAAACAATTCTCTCACCATACATTGGACACAAAAGAAAACCTTGTAAATCTATTTGCATATGTAACTAAATTTATTTGACAAAAAGAGCAATTGTTTAAAGATTGAAAAGCCATGTAGTTGTACCGTTATTTTGGTTCAACTTTTGGTGGGAGCGCATATCCACCACTATACTTGAATGCATCACTCTCATTGGCATCCTTTCTAGGTACAGAATCGTCGTAAGGGTGTCTGCGGGTGCCTTTTGTAGATCCAAAGTCCGTGGCAGATGAGGATGCAGATGTTGAGTTTGTGTTTAGGCCATCATTTAGTAAAATTATTTCGAGGGACTTCACCACTTCGCTCATTGTTGGACGGTCTGAGGCTAGTTCTTCAACACATTGCATTGCCAATTCAAGAAACCTCGGGAATCCTATAAGATTCGGGGTGTTTCCAATGGCCGGATCCATCATTTCTTTTAATCCACAGTGCACTTCATCATTCCTGTTCATTGCTAGTCTTACTTCACGTACTACGTATTTTCCCTTCTCAATGGGCAGCTTTGCAGTTATCAGTTCAAGCATCACCACACCAAAACTATAGACGTCACTTTTCTCAGTTAATTGTTGTGTCATGTAGTATTCGGGATCTAGATAACCCTGAGAACAAGCACAAGCATTAGAATATGAAGTTAATCAAAAAGTTGAGATTTATCGACAATGAAAAGGCCAGAAAACTGATTATTTAAAAGGTTTACAGTTTAATGGGAGAAAAGCCTTTAATATAAAAGCAGAAGAACATGTCATTGAAGATTAAATTTATATAACTAAACCGTCTCCTCTCAAACGGTCTAAACTTTTAGACGAGGTAGTTCAACATAGAATCGAAAGAGATAGAGGTCCTAATTTCAAGTATTGTTATCACCCATTTATAAACAGTTATGCATGTATCGTGCCGTTAATAAAAATAAAACACGGCCTGCACGTGAGGAGCGTGTTGAAGACTACATTTAAATAAATAAATCGTCTCCTCTCTAACAACTTAAACTTTAAGATGAGGTGGTTCGACACATTCCAATTGATTTGCAACTTCAAGGGAAAGGAACACTTCTGGTCATCATATGAACATTCTCCTATAATTTAGGAGCAGTATTACTCACCAACGTGCCTTTAACTTGAGTGGAGACGTGCCCTTTGGAGGCGTCAGACATCGGCTTAGACAAGCCAAAATCTGCAACCTTCGCTGTTAGATTTTCATCCAACAGAATATTGGTGGACTTGACATCCCGATGAATTATTGGAGGATTAGCAAGCTCGTGTAGATAAGATAGTCCTCTAGCTGCCCCAAGTGCTGTACGTATCCTCCTCTCCCAACCTAGATGAATGCCACTTTTTCCTGTTCATGACATACAAATAAATTCCATGTGATTATTACAATTTAACTGGCTCCTTCCATCTATGGCTATAATAACATGAATGCATCATGAATGATGTTTACATAATGATGAATATTGTGGACTTAGATGGCAGATTATTTTGCTCAGACATTATGAAAAAAAATAAAAAATAAATAAAAAACACTCTTTGCATTGTGAAGGTTCAACAGTGTACAGCAAGTTCATAAGAAACAATAGGATTGCTTCATCTGTTGATCAGACTTCATTTTTCGAATTTTCTTTATATATCCAAAAACATTATCTGAAACGTTTGAGATAAGATTGCCATGTTCTCATGGCAGAGGTGTTCGTGAACTGATGCATTTAAATTGGATTGAATAATTGTGAAGCTCATCTCAGAAGTATAGTTATCTAGCCCCTCATCTTATAATCTCTTGCATGTATATTTATTGAACAACTGATAACTATCTTATTTCAGAGTGCATAAAAGCCGGGTGAAATACTTTACGGTGTCCTCACTCTTATAAAGGAAGTGATATTGAACTACTCAATTGCATTGTGTGTGTGTTAGTTGATTTTGGGATAAATGATTCAGATTGAAGACTTAATCTTGGGAATAATATCTTCTAAACATTATCGTTTGATTTCCCATGGTGGTAAAGCGAGGGGAATGAGAAATTTTGCAGCATATGTACAACTGAATATAGTCTATAAGATTATTTTCAATAGCAATTTCCAGTGAGAAACCTTTCATTACATCTAAGTTGTTTAAAATGCTTACACTAATGTCGTTTTGCTGCTGTTGTTTCACAGGTATAAGCCTTTTTGACCCTCTAGTTTGTTCTACTTTTTGTTTCATTCTTGGAATTCAGAATAAATAATGCAGCCAGTATTGCCTGGTATATAATGTGGAATCGAACTTACCAGTTAAACTCTCCCTTAGTGTTCCGTTAGGCATAAACTCATATACCAGCATCTGTTCTCCTTGCTCAAAACAAAATCCCACAAGGCCAACAAGGTTTTTGTGATGAACTCGTGAAAGCAACTCGATTTCAGTCTTAAACTCGAGTCCACCTTGCATGGAACCTTGTTGAGATCTTTTGATTGCAATTACTTGTCCACTTGAAAGAAAGCCCCTGTACACCTACAAAACACAAAGACAATTAATATGAGATAAGAAAATTCAATGCTCTACAGGTACCAACTAGTATCTTTATTACTAACTTTGCCATAGCCTCCTGAGCCAATCTCATTGCTTTGAGAGAAGTTATTGGTGCATTTCTTGATCTCGTCATAAGAGAACCATCTAGCTCCTTTTAGTTGTGGTGCTCCTCCACTATCTTTGCCACTTGGAGCCCATGAAGCTGGATGCAGGAAATCAAGAAATTAAGTTAAGAAATTTTTGTAAGGTACCATATCAACAACAGAGCCATGATATTACAACCCAATACCATATAAAAGTGAGTATTACCAAATGGTTTACTTAATGATATGGCTTGTTCAGCACGTTTTTTTTGTCGTAGAGCATATGTCGCCAGCCCGGCAAGCACCAGAACCAAAAATGCACAGCCAGTAGCAATTCCGGCGATCACACCTGAGCTAACACGAGTTCCCTGGCCTTCATCTGGACCAATGTAATTATTATTACTTGTTTTTACAGATTAATATTATGCTGATGAATTGCTTCTGAACTGGAATTATAAATTAATCAATTTTACCAGGAAAAATATATGAATCTGCTGTAAAATAGTATGGTCCAAACTCTTTTGGAGGCTTGTAAGTTTGCTTAGTTAATGCAAAACCAAGTCTCTGAACTTCTGTCCTATTGAAATACTTTGCATCGGATGGAAAAAGATACAGCTGCACCTGAAGATAGTCATCAACGTTGAAGAAGGGGTTCTGCAGAGAAACTGACCCAGGAGAGAGCTCTAGATTCACCCAAAGGCTCATTTCTAGAGAATGGAACAAACTCGCATTAGACAATTCCCTGAAGGAGGGTGCTCTGAAGTATAATGTTCCTTCATATGGGTAAGCACATTCACAACTTTGTGGGTTCAATTTTTCTTCAGGGGAACACATTTTGCTTCCACAATTTGCTAGACTGGTCGAATAAGGTCTAGGCAATTGTTGAAGCTGACAGTAAACCGCATTTTCTGGCGCAGTCTCACACACAGGGTTCCCAATTAGTCTGAAGCACATAAAAAGAGATTTGATTATTAAGGGTAAAATACACATGCCTATCTGCTCCAATTTCCAGGAGCAATGAAATATCTTACATTAATGTACTTTTGTATTCCGAACTAAGTATAACTGATGATATATCATTGTCCTGCAAATCAGTTAGTTGAAGCTTCTGGCTAACATTTCCGCCCATGTCTAATTTGTCACTCAAGGCATTATTTTTCAGTTTCCTGCCAGCATTTTACAACATCTCATCAATGAGCTTACTTCACTTCTTACATGGACATATCAAACTATTTGCTTTAACGTTATTGTAGACTTACACTTGCTGAATCTGAGGTAAGCTAAAAACTTCAGGTGGCAGCGATCCCTGTAGCGGTCCATGTTCAATTACCCTAACACCATATCAGATTTCCAAAATGAGATGGTTTTTGGTTCTTGATTTCTAAGGTAAGATTAGTCCTGGGTTTGACTGACTTAATATTTTTTGCATCAATTGATTACTCACAACGTAGTTAGAGACTGTAAAGTTGAGAACCATTCTGGAGCCTCTGTTTTCTGAAAAGAGTTGTTGCTCAAGTCCCTGCCAAAATGTAAAAATAGCACGTGTTCATGAACAAAATCAGTCAGAACTCAGAAGAGAGTATATTTCTGGACCAGTGAAACGGTATATCTTACACATAACCGAGGAGATTCATTCCGGTTAAATTTGGTAATTTACCAGTCAACATATTGTGAGCCAAATTCCTACATGATACAAATGAAATGTTAGTGAATCATCATTAGTCTCTCCCAGAGACATTTACATTCTTATTGGACTGAAACGATATACCCACAATTCAGTGATATTTGCGAGATGGTTGAGGTTTGACGGGACACTTCCAGTCAGGCCATTTCGATCAAGTCGACTGGACACATAAACCATGGTACACAAAGATATAGCATAATTTGGCCCAAAAAACAAAAAAGAAAAGTAGTGTGGAGTAACAGATGAAAGTTATGTAAGGAGTTTACTCACAGAACCTCAAGTGTCAGAACCTTTCCTATTGTGGATGGAATGCTCCCTTCCAATTGATTCCCATCGAACAGTCTACCATTGTTTTGCCACAAATAAGAATTGAATAACGGTTTCAAGATTAGAAAAAAGTGACGTTAGCCTCGAACTTACACGTGTATTAGAGACATATCCGAGCTAAAAAGCTTTTCTGGAATTTCACCTGAAAGCTGATTTTTGTTGAAATGGCTGCAACGATATAACCTCAGCAAACTCGGAGTGGTAAACAAATTAAATTATGTAAAGGAAAAAAGAACCCATTTGGAAAATTATAAAACACTCACAAGTGTTTTGCCTTTTTAAGGAAGTCAAGGCCTGGACCTAGCTCTGTTGATGATACAGGGAGAGGCCCTGTCAACTCATTTTCAGCAAGGTCAAGCCAATAGAGTTCAGAAAGTTTGCCAAGGGAAGGTGGTATATTCCCAGTTAGGTTATTGGTGTTAAGCGCTCTGCAGGTCATGTTTCAATTTCGTAAGATAAAGATGTGATTTCATAAGAACAAATCAATGAATACGACAATGCTAGAAATTCTTACAGAAAAGATAGGTTTGCAAGTTTCCCCAGTTCACTTGGTATATTGCCAGAAAAGCTACACCCTGCCAGAATTCTGCAGAAAATATATGGAACATACATAAACATTCATTGATCTCTGTGTCTAGCAAAAGAGATGAGTTGAGAGTTCTAGTTGTAATCAGTCATTAGATCTTACAATATGTTCAAATTTCGCAGATCTCCTAGCCGAGGAGAAAGGCGACCTGTGAAGCCAGGGTTGAATGACAAGTCCCTGCAATCAGTAGCTTAAAATATTGGGCTAAATATAAACATTCAGATAAAAAATATATTGAATAGTTAGTGAAAAAAGGTGTGCTCTTTGACGTTCATCAACATTCTTCTTGTATACAGTAATGGATATTGCCACTGTAAACTCAATATCAGAATAGATTTTATAGGCCAAGCTAACAAAAAGAAGACAAAAGAAAATTTTAGTTTCAGTGTGTGAAAGGTGTAAGAAAACTCACAAGGAAATCAGTTCAGTTAGGCCCCCAATATCACCAGTCATGGTCCCTGTTAGTCCCATTGTTGATAGTCCTCTGAAAAATCAAATGCATCACAAATTCATAAGCATCAATCGTCTAGCAAAACACAAGACATCCATGAAACCTTTTCCCCCACCCAGGTGTATTTCTGGCACCGATTTTATGCTGTTGACATAAAATACGAGTACAGGGGAAGATACTTACATTGCAGTGACTCGTAAGGTGGAGTTGTTGCAGGTAATTCCGTCCCAGGCTCCACAAGGATCATCTGATTTATCCCAACTCGGGGGCGTGTTTCCCCATTGATCTTTCAGCGATCGGAGTACAGCAGCTGCATCAACGTTCATTTTTCATTAATACAAATATGCTCTATGCATAAAAAAGAATCTTACAGAAACTTTATCACTCAGATCCCTTTTTATCATGCATACATAATATAATGAATATGATTAAATAATGTGCTTATATATCTGAGAACTCCTTTCAGCATTAACTATCAAGAGCTTCTATCAATTTTCTCCCATCCTCTTGAGTTTCTATACAATGGACATTCGTGAATTCACAACTTCCATTCAGACAAAAACGCAAACATTTCATCGGCAAAGCTATACCATCTTGCGGGTTCGTCTCAGAAGAGATTGCACTGATCCATGTCAAGAGAAACAGACAGCAGAAAAGCAGCCGGAAGGCTGCCATTTTTGCACTCCCCTTCAAATGAAAATATAAATTCTTTATACACTTCCTAGCAAACTGATCACACAAACCCACAATTCTCAAGGGATGACACTAAACAAAGAATGATATTTTCATACTAGCTCAAGTTATTGCTCTGCACTCTATCCAACTAACACTTTTTTTTTCCCACAAAAATCCCAACATCATGAAGACAGACACGACAAAGAAGAAATACTTAAACTTAACTTTTAATGATTAAGCTTGACTTAGAAGCCAATTCAATACTCGATTCCCCACTATGTCGAAAAAACATCATTGTTTGGCACTCTACAAGCATGACAAAACAAGTGTAATGATGACATTCGTTTAATGAATAGGGTCTTACAATTTTCTCCGTCGGCCGGCCATGTTAACGACTACAAAAATGACAGGCCCTTCCTGCTAAACAACAATATGCTTTACGACGAAATGGCATTTGCGTAACGATCTTCCAATTTCACCCCCTTGATCGTTGGTAATTTTATTATATATTTTCACTCTGTTACCCGCCATAAAATGTTTTAATAGACTTTGTAAAAAGTTTCTGGTGTTCTTAAATAGTATTGAACTGATTTGCTTGTGGCTATAATTAAAATTGAGTTTAATAAAAAGTGACTTTTAAAAAAAAAAAATTAATTGTAATTTATTTGTTTCTATTTTCAATTAATATTAGTTTTTCAAATATACGGTGTCTCTATATTCTTACATAATTCTTTTATATTTATATAAAACTCTAAATCTATCCCTATTAAAATTCTAAAAAAATAATTTTATGCCAAAATTATCCCTATTTAGTGTGGCTTTAAATTTTGTGAAAAATTTTAAGTCAACGTCGATAATTAATTTTAATAATATATTTTAAGGAATTCACATCTATTCAATCACAGGTTTCAACAAATTTCATCAAAATATCTTAACATCTGAATTTATTTATACCAAATAGGGACTATATGTTCACAAAACTTATATTTATATATATTGGCATCTCAAACCCTTGTGCCATTTCACCATTTTAATTTCCCTCTTTTGCACCAAAAATGTGGTTAAATCCCTTTCCAACCCCACACCATAATTTGCACCAAAAATGGTGCAAAATAGTGTAAATGAATAGTGTTACACCAAAAATGGTGCAACACTATTCGCTTGCTGGTTAATGTCCATTTTTATTAAGAGTATTTGTATTATTTTCTTTGTTATACAACAAATTTTAATTCTTAATTAACTATAATAATAATAATAATAAATATTATTATTATTATTATTAATTGAAAGAATGTAAAAGTCCAAAAACTTTTACAGATGATAGATATTAGCTAATGAATTTAGAGTAATAACTTTTATTTAGTTTTATTTTTGTTTATTTAAGTAAATTTGCATAAGGTTAAAAATGTAATATAAACTCTTTTTTTTTTTTTTAAAGCGAATAGATATATAAGGATGCTAGGAGAAAATAGTGACTCCCTTTTTTTATAAGGAAAGTTTTTAAGCTTAGCCAATTATTTGTTTGCAAATATATTTAGCCCTTGCTTTGGCTTCATTATAATTAAACTTTTGGGAAAATGTATTTTGTAATAGTAATTTTTTGAAGAATATGTAGTTAAAAAGAAAAAAGAATGATTTTGGATTTTCGTATAATATTATTTTATTGCAGAGTATATGCTTTAAAATAAAATAGAGAAAAACGAATTTTAGAATTAATGGGGCCCATATGGTGGGTTAGTTACTAGTGGGTTAGTTATATACTACATTTTTTTGATATACTTTAACTCTTACGATCGTCTGAGCATGTATTTGGTTGTCTTAATAAGTTAATTTTAATCTCCTTATAATGCAAAAAGTAGCGAATCCCAAAATTTTGTGGATAATAGAAGAATAGTAATTGTCAATGTATGATTAAAAATTAAAATTTAACTTAACTAAAAGTTGTAAATAACTTATAAGCAAACCAATTGCATGAAACTCATAAATTTTTGAAGGGAATTTTGCACATAGTGATTGTTTGGATTTCATTATGAGTAATTGAATTTATAATGTGATAGAATTTAGGGGTAGATAAGTAACTAATAGCCGTGGATATTAGGAAATGTGTGGTTAAAATTAATTGGCATAGATAGTCCTTAACCTATGTATTGATGTGCAAATTGTACCTAATCTTTAGATCTTGTGCTAACATCCGAACATTTCACTTATTAATGTGCACGGTTGGTCTTTTTGGATGATTTTCACTCAATTGATCAATATGATATAAAGATTAAAGTATCCTTATTTTAGTTAAATAAATAAAAAAGAAAAATTATAAAATATAAGACAAAAGGAAATAAACTCATATTACCAACCAATCCTTATAAGAGCATCTCCAGTGCAACTGTAAATCGTTTAAAAAATTGTTATATAAACAAAATAGAATATATTTAAAATTTACTCTCTAGTACAATTTAATAGGTGTACGTCAAGATGATATAGCAAAAAAAAAAAAAATTTATAAAGCTCCATCTAGGTTCAATAACTTTGTGAAACTTGATAAATCGGCAAAGTATATATTTCATGATTATATTAGAAGTACTTTCATGAGAAATTGGTTGGTAGAATGAGGTTTTTTTTTGGTGGGGGGGGGGGGGGGGTTTTTTAATTTTTTCTTTTCCACTTGTTTGGTTTTATCCATTTAACTAAAATTAAGGGTATTTAGTTTCTATCAAAAGTTTGACCTTTTTAGCTCTCTACTGGATGAAAATCATCCAAAAGGATCCATTTTTGTAGTAGAAGTTTAAGGATGTTTGATGAGGACATCACTTACTTTGGGCTATCTTTCTTTATCCAAAAGGATCCATTTTTGTAGTAGAAGGTTAAGAAAAATTATTAAATGGGAAGAGGAAGAAAATTGTGAGAACTATCGTCTCGAATGTGAAAGCTTCTCACACCATTGTACTAAACTCACATAGATTCTATTTTGGGGAATTTTCAAAAATGACCAATTACATACTTGTCAATACAGAACTGGCAAATTTTAACAAGTCTTGCAAAAATGGCCAAATTTGGTATCAAATTGTCTTTTATGCCCTTAATGAACATTAAGCAATTTTTTTGTCTTCTAGGACATTAATGTAGCTTCCATGAAAAGCTAAATTAATAAGAAGGTAATACCCAATGGTAAACGTCCCTCATTATCTATTAGGTAATGATCAATGATTTTGGATAGAATTGAAAATGATGAAGTAGAAAAATCATTAGCACAAAAGAATCTACACACTCGTAAATTCATAAGAAAATTATATTAATTAGTTTCGAGAAATTTAATCCCATCCACAATTCTCCATAGAAGGTAAATTTTTTCAAAATCTTGTTTTTGTTGATAAGCTTGCATTGAATAGTTGTTGTGATATATGATGCAAATGGATGATTAGATTTTTCAAACAATTAGTAGATACTTGTTATAAGATTATTAGAGTATTTTAAAATTAAATTCATGTTTGTTGTTTTGTATTTCTCAAACATGGTGTCACAACCTATTTAAATAACTTTGATATATGGATTTGTAATGGTTGTCATGTATTGACAATGCCATTAATGGAGGAATAAATTATTTGTAAGAATGGTTGTTGAGGTTGAAGAAGATGATAAATGCATGTAGTGAAGTATGTGACTAAACATCATTCTCGAGACATTTAAAATGTAATTTTTGACAGTATTTCAATGTCCAGAATTACATTTTATTAACTTAGGGAAGCTACCAAAGATTTTTTGAATGTCGTTGACCATATTGCTTATGAGTAGCATGTTTGTTTTTAGTATTTGTGTTAGCTAATATTTTTTGCGTTGACGATATCCAGAAATGGGAGGTGTAATGAGATTTGTTATCTCACATGGTGGTACATTCATCAACACGGAGGATGAGTAGAAGTGGTTTGGGAGTCGAACGACATCAATTGTTATTCAAAGAGACATTAGATATGAAGAGCTTCTCGATAAATTATTTGAAAAGTTTCAACTTGACAAAATGAAATTTCGACTCCATCTCAAATTTAAAGTTCTGAACATGAATGTACCCTCGTTGATGCAGTCGATGATGACGATTTGCAATGGTATATTTATGTGCACACACAAGCAGTCTTGCGTGTAATTGCAGATCAATATGATGTTGGAGAGCAAGAGGAGGATGTCAGAGTTGATCCTTTATCACCAGTGGAAGAGGCATTGTACTAGCATGAAGAAGTTGGTGTGTTCGAACTAGAAGAGCTAGGAATGATTTCAAATACTAATGTCGGCCTAGTTGAAGGAAATCCTTATATTGAAAACACAAACGAATCGTAAGAAACAACTACACACAAGGCTTCGACTACAGGCTTTGACTGATAAGTTTTATTTCAAAGTTAAAAAGTCGAATACTAGATCTCTTACTGTATGTTGCGTGGATACCAACTGTCGATGGTTATTACGAGCATCAAAGATAAAAAATTCAGATATATTTAAGGTTCAAAGTTTCATACCTAGGCACACATGTTCTTTAGATATTCGACGGAATGCACACATGCATGCAACTAGTTCCCTAATTGGACAACACATAATGCGATGATTAGATGGTGCAAACCAACCGTACGTTCCCACAGGTATTATCGAGGATTTCAAATGTGAGCTCGACGTACGAATTAGCTACAACAAAGCTTGAAGGGACAAAGAGAAGGGTTTTGAATGGCTCCGTGGTTCACCTGAAGAGAGTTTTCAAAAATTGCCTTCGTACTGTCATGTCTTAACTGAGAAAAAAACCCGGAATCGTTGCACACATTGAGCTTGATTGAAATTGTTCTTATACTTCTTCTTAACATTTGGTGCGAGTTTATGTGGCTTTCGAGATTACATGAGATCAGTCATTTGTATTGACGGAAGTCATTTGAAATGAGAGTATAAGAGAACACTATTAGTTTCTATAACGCAGGATGCAAACGTACAGATATATCCTATTGCTTGGAGAATTGTCGATGAAAAACAAATGCATCTTCAGATTGGCTTTTCACGAAGTTGAAAGACGTAGTGGACGACTCGGAAAGCTAGTATTAGAAATACTGACAATATCTAGGTTGTACCCACTTTCTCACCATGATGCTTGCATATGACATATTGAGAAAAATCTTATCACTAGGTATAGCAATAACAATGTCGTGTTCTTGTTCAAGCGTGCCACACTACATACCGCATATCAGAATTTGAACAGTTAATGGGTAGATTAGAAGCATTCAACCAGCAGTTACTTATTAGTTGGATCATGCTAGTACATCGTCATTGTCATGTGCAAATTTTACGATAATCGATATAATGTTATGATGAACAATAGTGCTGAGTCCCTTAATACAGTCCTTAGGCGATAACGAAGTTTTCTTATAACATCGTTGGTCGACAACATAAGGTCATTGATGCAACAGTGATTTTTCGAAAGGCAAACCACATTCGCCAAATGCTAGAGTGCCTTAACACCAAAGATGAAGGGAAAATTGAGAAAATCATTTGAAATTGATGCTACATTATGAGTACATCACTTGGACGAACTCGTATTGGAGGTTGGTAAAGGCACAAACATGTGCATCGTCGACCTTATAGGCAACACGTGCTCATGTCAAGAGTTCAGATATTGTGTGCACATGTATCTCGAGCAGCTTGTGCAAAGGAAAAATCACTTTATGATTTTTGTTCTCCGTACTATACCACACAATTCTGGTAAGCTACATACAAAGAAGTCATTCATCCAACTGCAATGGAATTCGATTAGATTGTCCCTCATTCGATTCATTCCATCCATATTTTACCTCTAACTCTACGTAGACCACCAGGATAACCTCCTACCCAACGGAGACAATCAAGATATGAAAGGTCGAAGAGTGCACGAAAATGTGGACAGTGCAGTGGTTACAGACACAACAGACAAACATATAGGAACCCAAGACCATTGACTAGTCCTGACACTTGAATGTTTTTTGTATTCATGTTAACATCAAGTTTGTCATTGATGAATAATATACTTTTTGCATTTTTACGTCATTTCCACAATTCATTTCAACACTTCGTACTTGTTGCAAGAACGTTACAAAATGTAAATTTCGTGAATTACGATTTCAAGATCATTATATATCCACATACTAAATTTCAAACGACAGTATTCAAAAAATCTTCGATAGCTTTCCTAAGTTAATAAAACATAATTTTGGACATTGAAATACTATCTAGTTTTACATTTTCAGTGTCATAAAATGTCGAGAATGATATTCGGCCAGATACTTCACCACACATGCATTTATAATCTTCTTCAACTTCAAAAAATAATCGTACAAGGAGTTTATTCATTAATTAATGGCATTTTCAATACATGACAGCCATAGCAAATCTAATCTATCAAAGTTATTTAAATAGATTGTGACACTATGTTTGAGAAATACAAAACAACAAACATAACAAACATCAAATTTGTCATTGATGAATAATATACTTTTGCATTTCCACGTTATTTCCACAGTTCATTTCAACCCTTTCTGGTCATTGAAAAAACATTACAAAAGATAAATATCGTGAACTACAATTTCAAAATCATTATACGTCCACATACTACATTTCAAACAACACCAAGGAGATATCATATCGACTAGTTCTTCAACTAACAAACTACATAAACTTCACCACTCCGTTCACATAAATAATGATGACGACAATGAGTTTCTTATTTTAAGTGGTCACAAAATTACCATGTTAAAAAACATCGACATGTCCTCGACAATGGACAGAGAAGATATCTTGCTACCATCATCGTCGTTAGAGCTTATGATGACGACATCTTCCATCACATCCAAACCGAGTCCAATTCGTCGATGTATTGAAGGCCAAACAAAAAATGGTGTTTGTTCGGTGGGATTTCGACTAAGATGATCTCAGGGTCGGTATTATGATCACCAATTGTCGTCTCACCTGGCTCACCTTCGTTTCCCAAATTAGGAAATAGAATTGGATGAATATTCACCCGACGACGACATCTCCCAGATTGAGAAATATAGGGAACAACAGCATGCATTTGTTCTTCATCGTCCGAGTCTATAATGATTGGGTTGTCCATCGAAGACTCGAGCGGGGAGAGGTTCACAACAATATCGGCATGAGGTGTTTCTTCGGTTGAATAAGACATAGTTGAAAGAAGTTCTTCCTGGTATGATTTTCTTGTGAAGAATTGTGTTTGAACATTGTCTTTCAACTCATATGGATGCTTATATAGATGTGTAAAGCATAGTTAACGAGGTGTAAGTGCGTTAGAAGAGTACAAACCAACTCCCACTCTATGTATTTACAATTGATTAACATTTATTTGACAAGATTGATTGACATTTATTTATTACCAGCATGAATTTATAATACGCATTTCGTTATAATCATATTGGGGAACATCTACGTCTAATCGGTTTATTTTAAGTCTTTGTCCACATTTTGACCCTCTTTATCTTGACACTTAACAGTTCATGTATTTCTTGACATTTTATCATGTTTTCGTCATTTGGAAAGTCGTTATCGACATTTGGACCCTGTTTATCTTGACACTTGATAGTTCATATATCTAGATCGAGATTTCTTTCCATGTCCTAGAGTTCTATACATTTCAAAAACTTCTTGACAATTAAAGTGTTGTTCTCAACATTATATACCTGTTAATCTCGACAACTGACATTTCAACTGTCAAGAACGATAGTTCGAACATGTGTGCACTATATAAGTCCTGAACAACATCTACAAACTGAAATAAAATACTCATCTCCATCTCGATTCTAAATAAATAATGAGAACTGTACCATCAACCAAATTATCTACTTAACGATGGTATACAAAATGAGGTTATAAATATGTTCCAAAAAAATAATACCATACTCCACCAACATTGTCAACTAACTACACACCTCTCTTATCCTTTTTACGATCGGACCAGGTGAAAGGTTTCCTAGTACTAGCATTTCGCAGCTTCACCCTAAGGGATGTAAGTTGAGGTGACGGTAGAGTATTGGTGGCAATCACATCTGAGGACTTCTTGGACAACTCATCCACATTGCCACCATCTAGTTTGGTTGCCTCGATGTCGACAGCATCTATATCGGTTGCCTCAATGTGGCCAGTGTATGCTTCGGTTGTCTTAACGTTGCTAGCATGTGTGTTTGTTGCCTCGACACGGCGTTCGTCAGTTGTAGTGTTGAGCAAGGACAAATCATCATAGTAATCCCGTGTATGCATATCTCCATCACTGTCAGCACAACCAAATGCACCATATTTTTCAACACATGTTGTGTCCCAAATTTTGTAACCACATCCTCGAACTTGCATTTGATCACACTTAGCTAATCAGTCACAGCTCCTTCGTGTTGCATACGTGATCCCCAATTTTTCATTCGATACCATTGAACCTTGCGTTCATTTCGTCCCTCAATTTTCTCTGCCTCATTTCAATGAACTCTCTCGGTTCATTTATCATGTCTTTTATCTCATCCAGGTGCACATGGCTTGCTATTTGATGATTTTCCAAGTCAGAAGTGGATGGAATGTCCTAGACTGGGTCACAATGCTCCTCTTTTCCACCTTCGTAGTCACTGAAATCCTGAAGACGAGTCTTACTTGTGGTGTTACCTCTCATGGATTTGTTGCTTCGATTGCTATTAATTCCATTGCGTATTACTTCGCCGGATGATGGGCAATCTTGTAATTCAATTGATTGAATAACGAGACTATCGAGAATTGGATCAGCAACATCGTCCAATGGAAATAGAGTAGCTAAATATGGCTGCAATTCTTATTTAGTGATAGGGCGCAGCGTCGCCCACAGGTGCAACTACAAAGGGAGGAAAAGTATTTTGTCAAAGAAAATTGTGATAAATGATACAAGAGTAAGGGCAGTTGTATATGTAAATGCTCACACGTATTTTGTCGAAAAAATTTGAATACTTCTCGATTGAAGCTATCTTGTGGTAGGCCATCACAATATCCTCGGAAGGTCGTCACTAATCTTGCTCGGGGAATCGAGCTCCTATCTCTGAGATTGCCTCGTACACCCACAACTGCAACACATGTATAATAGTGGTTACCATATATGGACATAAATAATAAAGCGCAATGAATATGAATGAAATCTACGGACATACCTGAATAGCAAAAGGGAATCCGTACAACATGTATGACATCCTATCACAATCTTTGACTTTTGCCAAGTCTGCCTTTCTCCCCTATTCAAGGAGAAGTGATCTGATAAAAAGTTTAAAACACAGTCCCCCATGGGTAGACATTGAAGAAATCTAAGCCGTCCACAATGAACAGAGTTTTAAGATGAATCCCCACATTTCGATCTCAGGAATTGAAAACCTCTTCAATAATTAGTAGCAACTCACCTTGTAAAGATCATTATGGTTGGCATATTTCAAGGAAACCTTCTCTAGATTGCTACAAGTTATTCGTTCTCTACTGGTAAACATTTTGTCCCATAGCCAAGTTTTCTCTAGAATGCTATTGGAAGCCGACCCTTTAGGCATTTCACCAAATTTCAAGCTAGTGATTAGTGCGAACTCCGGCATTCCAAATCTTGTAAACCGCTCATTCACCTTGAACCAAGCCTCGAAATGTTTTTGGCAAATGATTGATTTATTAATCATTTTATGAACTAATTGTGTGGATAATTTGAGCTCAGGCAACTTCATGACATGTCATAAATAGCTTTCCTCGAACATGGTATTCTGTTGTTGTTGTCAATTTTAGTTTCGCAAGTGTACGAATGGTAACAAGTAATAGTGGACCTAAGAGTCCGGATTGTCGATCCCACTAGGACTATTTTCTAGCACTTAATTTAATTTTTTCTTTAACTACTATTTGATGGAAACAAATTAAAAGTTGTATGATTTCAATGGTTTGAGCTTTAATCTAAAATCTAGAAAATAAATGAATGCTCACACAATTTTTTTGTAAAATTAAATAATTAAAAGAACGTCAGGGCAGAATAATTTTACCTATTGATCACCTTTACATATCAAATTAAGACTCAATTCTAATATAGTGTTCAGTCGAATTCTCCTATTGTATTCAATATACCCCTCTCGAGTTCTCATTGAGTCTATTCAACTAATTAAATTCCATATCTTTATACAGATTTAACTTAGTTAAAGAGTTCTTTATTCTAAGAATTTAATTATGACCTCAATAAATGGCATAGGTATCTCTACTCGTTATACCAATGTATTGAATTTTACTACATGGTCTAAATCCTAAACTCATATCTCTATTCGTAAAAGATTCACAAAATTCATAAATTATTGATCAGATAATTTAATGCAATCAATTCATAGCAAAAATCAACATATGAAAAAATTAAAAATTAAGAATCTTAATAATAAAATATAAAAGATCTCAAATGGGTTACATTATTCGTCCTAACAATGGATTTAGCTACGCATAATAAAAGATGAACAATAACAAATTGTCTTAGAGTACATAATCGGATTTAAAATTAAGTATGTAGAAGAAAAGGTGGATCTTGCACCAAGAATTCATTCTTCTTCCAATTTATGCTTCACACAATGAATTTGGCGTTGTCTTCTCCCCCTTTTTTCCAAGAAATGTTCTTTGGACCTAAGAGTCCGGATTGTCGATCCCACTAGGACTATTTTCTAGCACTTAATTTAATTTTTTCTTTAACTACTATTTGATGGAAACAAATTAAAAGTTGTATGATTTCAATGGTTTGAGCTTTAATCTAAAATCTAGAAAATAAATGAATGCTCACACAATTTTTTTGTAAAATTAAATAATTAAAAGAACGTCAGGGCAGAATAATTTTACCTATTGATCACCTTTACATATCAAATTAAGACTCAATTCTAATATAGTGTTCAGTCGAATTCTCCTATTGTATTCAATATACCCCTCTCGAGTTCTCATTGAGTCTATTCAACTAATTAAATTCCATATCTTTATACAGATTTAACTTAGTTAAAGAGTTCTTTATTCTAAGAATTTAATTATGACCTCAATAAATGGCATAGGTATCTCTACTCGTTATACCAATGTATTGAATTTTACTACATGGTCTAAATCCTAAACTCATATCTCTATTCGTAAAAGATTCACAAAATTCATAAATTATTGATCAGATAATTTAATGCAATCAATTCATAGCAAAAATCAACATATGAAAAAATTAAAAATTAAGAATCTTAATAATAAAATATAAAAGATCTCAAATGGGTTACATTATTCGTCCTAACAATGGATTTAGCTACGCATAATAAAAGATGAACAAT
Source organism: Olea europaea var. sylvestris (assembly GCF_002742605.1). Lineage (NCBI taxonomy): Eukaryota > Viridiplantae > Streptophyta > Magnoliopsida > Lamiales > Oleaceae > Olea > Olea europaea. The sequence continues at coordinate 422,994 of NW_019247890.1, read as the reverse complement.
AACAAATTGTCTTAGAGTACATAATCGGATTTAAAATTAAGTATGTAGAAGAAAAGGTGGATCTTGCACCAAGAATTCATTCTTCTTCCAATTTATGCTTCACACAATGAATTTGGCGTTGTCTTCTCCCCCTTTTTTCCAAGAAATGTTCTTTTGCCTCTAGAATGTGTAGTTCCCCTCAAAGTCTCAGAAAAAACGTATTTTTAGGTCCCTTTCCATGTAGGAATAATATGTTTCATGCATGGGCTCCAAAACGGGCAGATAACTTGCACCCTAGCGATCCTGTGTGTGGTGCCGTGTAACTTGTGGCGCCACCCTTTTTATGTCTCGGCGCCGCGACGCCTTGAATCTGGCACGCCTTGAATGTGGCGCCGTGGTGCCCATACTCTGGTTCTTCTTGATTTATTGCGTTTTGGTGCCATTCGTCCCATCTTTGCTTTGTCTATTTGCCCCTGTGTCACAACTTCTTTTCCGTTCATGCCCCTAACTTCAATTTAATGATCTTTATTCGTATCCTCGCCATCTCGACAAACCTATAAAATAACATAATACACATTAAAAACGCTCTATACTCGTGAATTTTACTTAAAATCAAGTTAAAATCTGCATAAACTCGTGAGTAAAACACACTCATCAAATACCCCCAAACTTAACCATTTGCTAGCCCTCCAGCAAACACACAAAAAAAAGAAACCAACTAAAGACACAAAAATGATTCAGTCAGATGGCTTGCCTTTTGGCTCAACATTGAGAACATTGTGTCACATTCGTGAGTGGTTTCTAGATTGTCGTACAAGAGCCAACTATTCACTTATGCTATGCAAAACAATTGTGTGTATGAGAGAGAGATCAAGTGCAGCGCTATTCCTTCACAAGTTAGTTCACTCCCCAATCCTCTGTGGTTAATTCTTTCCTTTCTTTACTCATGGGGTTTACACACCTCCAAACTTGTTTTCTTCTACTCTCTCACCATGATGTTGTTTTACGATTTTAATTTTACTTGCCAATGTCTCACACCGCTCTAATTTGGTTTAGCTCTACTGGTGATATCAATAACTTATTCATGTAATGATTATCCACAATTTTGAATGTTTCAACAGTCTAGTTTGTACCAAGTGATTCAAACCTACTAGATATCTTTGTCCCCAAATTCAGTTCTCTTGTGTATTAACTTGTATACAAACACTTTTCTAACATTTTTTTAATGTACCTCACCCTTTTTTCCTCTTCTTGACCCCTATAGAGAGTGTTAGGCCGGCAACTCTCGAGTCAGATTACTTTAGAGCACCAGATTTTGAGAGACCCCTACGGACTTAATAACTCGAGTAAAAAAGGTGCAGGTGTGAGTGGTAGCTCACGAATGCAATGCTTCCTTTCTATAAAATGAAGCGAAATTTATAAGGGATATATCTCTAGCATGTGGTCATCATTAAGCTTATACCAGAAAGTTAAGTACACTCCACACAAGTTTGTAACATGCACGGAATCATCACAAGCTTAAATTACTTCTTTCACCGGGTCGAACGCCCCCAAATCATTAAACACGTGGTAAAAAGGTGTTGTGAATCATAGGGTACAAGGTTAGATACCTAAGTTGTCAATTGAGCATATACATATAAACCATCGCGTGCCTGTACAGCGCTAAACTTAATACTCGTGCATAAATATTACACTGCTTCACATAAATAAGTAAAAACCCAACTCAAGCATATAAATCTTTCACCATCCACAAACTGACACATGCTCTCAAATGTATTCATCATGATTGACAACGCCATCTAACTCATACAAGCACGCAACATATACAGATATAAATTTTATTTTTTTCTTATTTTTTTCACACATTTACACGCAATGAAATAATAGGCACACATTCACATAAAAAAAACCGATAGCCAGAACCCCAAATGATTCCCCCTCCCAAACTTAAACCATACATTGTCCACAATGTAATGAAAATAAGAGTTAAAAGAGTAAGATTTCCCTGAAATCATCTGTGGGTGCCCTCGCCATCATCCCGTTGAGAGAGATCCGGGTTGGTTGGATACGGTGGATATGTTGGCTGTGGCAAAAATGACAAGTTGCGATAGGCGGATGCCAGCACCGAAAAGAACTCATTTTGGTATTGAAATTGAGTGTGCATGGAGTTCTGTAATTACTGATACCGATCGGTCATAGAGGATTGCAACTGTGCCAAATGCTGCTGAACTCCAACATATTGTTTCTGACTTCGTGTTTCTAGTTCAACATGTCTTCGTGTCAGCTATAGCTGCATAGCCTCAATCCACCTAGTAATGTCATCGATGTTGGAACTAGCAGGTGGTGGAGGGCTAGGTCGAGATGGCTGTGCCTCAGTACCCTGTGAGTGAGCATTCGCAAAGATTTGCTTGGAAGAGAATTGCCAAATCAGCTTCTTAATCACGGCAGGTTTAGGGTGAACTATCTCCTCAGTAAGAGCAATTGGAATTCTGCCCCTCCTACATAGGGTATAGATTAAGGAAGGATAGCCTAAACCAACAATTGTAGCTCCTATTAGTGATTGCAAGTTGTTTTGAATAACTATGCCCATGTCTACGCTGAGGCCTCGCTGAATAATATAATTTAGTAATTCCATATCCTTGGTCACTTCACTGATATTACTACTGGGCAAAAGTTTACCACATATGAAATAGTGCCATGCCTTGCATTCTGGGAACATACCTACAGCTGGAAAGTTGGTGACATCGGAGGTGGATCGTTTCCATGAGACATCAGGGTGGACTAACTCTTTAATTATAACTTCCGGATCAATCGCCCCTTCATCACTCAATCTTGAGAAATCATCATCTTCTATATCTGGCAATTCATAGTACCGATTAATTGTGGTACTATCAAACTGGATTCACTTTCCTTTGACATAGATTTTCAGCTCCTGGTGTTCCTTAGCATTTGCATATAATTCCTGCACCACTAGTATCAGTCCTGGTTATGGTTGTTTTGTAAAACGCTCCCATTTTCGGCCCTCAATTTGTACCTGTATATAAGGTTCCAAATTATCGAATCCTCACTCTGGAATACAGTTCTTGTGTACAACTATGCCATGGTATCTGCGTTCCACCTCCCCACTCACAAATTTGTTTGTGTCAAAAGTGCTTGATGAGGATGCTGAGGCCTTCGATTTCTTCTTTGGTGGCATTGTGTACTGCAATAACTAAACACCTCGAACCACTTAAATCTGCACTAAGGTACTGCAATGACATGAAACATTGGGGTAAAGTGTACAATATGTATCCATAAGGAAATAAGAGTCATTGGGAAATTTCATCAAACACCTTACAAGCAAAGTATGGTTCACATATTCATATATTCAATCTCTCCCAAACTTAAATCCAAGCAAAAAAATCCCAAACCCCAATTGTTATGGTAATAAAATCCACTACAACCAACTAAAAATTTCAAATGCCCAACAAGTGTTGTGATGCATTAAGTTTAAATTACCACTACAAACCAAAGCACATATAAACACAAACCTTGAATCTTGTGGCAAGTCCAAAATCTTGGTGGAATGTAGAGAGATTTAATTAAGATATGAAGTGGTGAGGAAATTGTGTATTAAAAATAATATAAGTGAAATATAGAAGAAGGGGAAGAGGGTTAGGGTGAAATTTAGTTGGGAGAAAAATTTAAAATGGAAGGGAAGGTGAGTAAGTAAGATATAAATAGAATAAATAAAAAGAAAAAAGGGGGGTTGGCACCCGGCTCGACGCCTTGGCGCCCTTAAATGGCTCCTTAGCGCCGAGCTGTGGGTGGACAGGCGCCTCCCTTTTTTATTTATTTATAATACCTCCTTCCATATTAATATCATCCCCATGCGCGGCGTAGCTTGGTTTCTCTCTTCCGTTCACAAAATGTAATTCCTGTTTGAGAGTATTCCTACAAAATAAAAATAAAAGGAAAAAGAAAAGTTACGACTCCGACCTAGACTCGCAAAAAAGTAGAAAGTTAAACAAAAATGAAGAACAGATAAAGGAAAGAAAAGAAACAAAACGCTTGGGTTACCTCCCAAGAAGCGTTTTTTTAGAGTCATTAGCTGGACTTAGTGTCGCGATTATTTTGGTACAGCGATGTCAAGGCTCTCCTTGGCGGTGGGGAAATCTTTCACGTAGCACTTGATGCGTTGGTCATTTACTTTAAAAATTTTCTTTGTTGGATAGTGTAGTTCAACTGTGCTGTAGGGAAACACTCGAGAGACCGTAAAAGGACCGGACCATCTAGATTTCAATTTTCCTAGAAAAAGCTTAAATCTGGAATTGTATAATAGCATTTGATCTCCCACTCTGAAAATTCATTGTCTGATGTTCTTGTCATGCCACTGCTTCGTCCTTTCCTTGTAGATGGATGCATTCTCATATGTTTTTCTTCTGAATTCTTCCAATTCATGTAACTGTAATGTTCTTGTTTCTCCGACTTTCTTAAGATCCATGTTTAATTGCTTCAATGCCCAGTACGCTCTGTGTTCAAACTCCACTGGCAGGTGGCATGCTTTTCTAAAAACTAGATGGTATAGGGACATTCCAATAGGTGTTTTGTAAGCAGTGCGATATGCCCATAAAGCATCATCCAATTTCTTTGACCAATCTTTTCGAGATGCATTCACAGTAAGCTCTAGAATTCGTTTCAATTATCTGTTCGAGGTTTTTACCTGTCCACTTGTTTGGGGAAGGTGAGGAGTGACAATTCGTTGTTGTGCCCCATACTTATGCAACATTGCCTGGAATAACCGATTGCAGAAGTGTGTTCCACCATCACTTATAATGGTCATTGGTGATCCATAGCGGTTAAAGATGTGTTTCTTTATGAAGTCCACCACCACCCTTGCGTCATTTATAGGCAATGCTTTAGCTTCTACCCATTTAGAAACATAGTTCACCGCCACTAAGACGTACCAATTGTTGTAAAATGATGGAAAATGACCCATAAAATCAACGCCAAGACATCAAACATTTCCACCTCTAGAATGTTGTTAAAGTGTCATCTCGTGATGTGCTGATATGTTACCGATTCTCTGACACTTATCACATGACCTACAAAAACTATGACTATCCTTGAGCAGTGTAAGCCAAAAGATATTACATTGAAACACCTTTGCTACTGTTTTGGTGGGGCCAAAATATCCTCTATAAGTCGAAGCATGTACTTGTGAAATGATTGGTTTCATCTCATCCTCTGGCATGCATCTCCTAACGATCTAATATGTCCCTCATCTGCATAAATTTGGTTCATCCCAATAATAGAACTTCACTTCATGAAGTAGCCTCTTCTTTTGTTGATAGGTGAGATCTGGATCCATATAGCCACTTGCTAAGTAGTTGACAATGTCTGCATACCACGAAGCCTACTCTATTTATAATAATTGTTCATCTAGGAAGACCTCATTAATGTTCATGTCATCTAAATCCTGCGGTTGTTCTATCCTTGATAAATGATCCGCTACCTGATTTTCTATTCCTTTTTTATCATGAATCTCGATGTCAAATTCTTGCAGCAATAGAACCCATCGAATCAGACTTGGTTTTGCGACCTTCTTCTCAAAACAGATACTTCAAAGCTGCATGATCTGTATAAACGATCACCTTGGACCCAATCAAATAAGAACGAAATTTGTCGAAAGCAAAAACAACTACGAGCATTTCCTTTTCAGTTGTTGTATAGTTAATTTAAGTGTCTGTCAATGTTTTGCTGGCATAGTAGATAACATGAAATACATTTCCTTTGCGTTGTCCAAGCACTGCCCCCACTGCAAAGTCACTGGCGTCGCACATGAGCTCAAATGGAAATTCCTAATCTGGTGCCACTATCACAGGTGTTGATGTCAATTTTTCTTTCAAAGTGTTAAAAGCTTTCAAATACTCATAAAAAAATGAAACAGTACTTCTTTCTCCAGTAGGTTGAACAGCGGTTTTGTAATATTTGCAAAGTCTTGAATAAATCTTCTATAAAAACCTGCATGTCCCAAAAAATCCCTGACGTCCTTTACTGATTTAGGTGGCTGCAAATTTTCAATCACCTGTATTTTGGCTCTGTCCACCTTGATGCCCTGTGTAGAAATTCGATGTCCCAGTACTATTCCTTCCTTAACCATGAAATGACATTTTTTTCCAATTAAGCACGAGGTTCTTCTCCTCACATCTTTGCAATACAAGAGCCAACCGATCCAAGCAATCTTCAAATGAATCTCCAAACACAGAAAAATCGTCCATGAAAATCTCAATGTACTTTTCTACCATGTCTGAAAAGATAGCCATCATGTATTGTTGAAAGGTTGTCGGTGCATTGCATAAACCAAAAGGCATTCTTCTAAACGTAAAAGTTCCATAAGGGCATGTGAAGGTTGTCTTCTCTTGGTCTTCTGGAGCAATTACTATCTGATTGTACCCTGAATATCCGTCCAGAAAGCAATAATGAGAATATCCTGCCAACATCTCCATCATCTTATCAATGAATGGCAATGGAAAATGGTCCTTTCTGGTTGCATTATTTAGCTTCATATAATCTATACACACTCTCCACCCTGTCACTAACCGTGTTGGTATTAGCTCGTTATTCTCGTTCTTCTCCACTATGATTCCACCTTTTTAGGCACAACATGTACATGACTCACCGTGAACTATCATATATGGGATAAAATTATTCTTGCATCCAGTAATTTCAGCACTTCTTTTCGCACTACTTCTTTTAAGGTTAGGTTTAATCTGCGTTGTCTTTCCACTGATGGCTTTGACCCGTCCTCTATTAAAATCTTATGCATGCACAGAGTTGCACAGAGTTTTGTGCTGTCTGAGTACCTCCAACAATTTATTCTCCTCTTCCCTTGTCATGTCATTCGCAATGATTACTAGAAGTGCTACAGAGTCTCCCAAATAAGCATAATGGAGATGTGAAGGTAAGGGCTTTAGATCAAGAGTGGGTGCCTTTTCCACTGAGAGTACTGGGGATGAAAGGTTGTCACCAAAAGATTCATATTACCAATGTCTTCTTCCTATTGGTTGCTAGACCAAGTTGACAACACATTCAGCTTTTTCTGCATTTGTTACTTTCGATTGCGGAAGTTCTGCCTCACAAAGATTTGTTCGACGCTCTATCTCTATTATATCTACCACAAGCTCTTCAAGAAGATCTACTTGGCAGTAAATGTTCGAAGTCAATGGATGTTTCATCGCCTTGAACACGTTGAATATGACTTGCTTATTGTCTACCCGAAGAATCATCTTTCCATCATAAACATCAATCAGCGCTCTTCCAGTAGCCAAGAAGTGTTTTACCAAGATCAGATGAATGTTTGAATTCTCCTTCATGTCCAAAATAATGAAGTCAGCCAGAAAAATGAATTTGTCAACTTTGACTAGCACATCTTCAATAATTCCCTTCGGTCGTTTGATTGATCTGTCGGCCAGTTGCAAAAAGATTGTTGTAGGTTTTACTTCTTCCAACCCAAGAGACCTGTAAACAGAGAGAGGTATAAGGTTAACACCAGCACCCAAATCACATAAAGACTGTTCAAAATAATTAGAACCAATTGTGCAAAGTATCGTGAAACTCCCTGGATCTTTTAGTTTAGAAGGTAGCTTTCTCAATAGTCCTCGTTCAGGCAGATTGTCTCATGTTTTTCCAGCTTTCTTTTGTTAGATAGGATCTCTTTCAAGAATTTTGTGTAGCCGGGCATTTGTGCAATTGCATCTGCAAATGGAATATGATGTGCAGTTTCTTGACAATCTCTACAAATTTGGCAAACTGATCGTTCAACTTCTTTCTTTATAACCTTTGAGGAAAGGGAATTGGTGGCACCTAAGCTTTCTCAGGGTTGGGTGCTCTTACTGCAGGTGTTTCTTTCCTTTTGTCCCCTTCGTTAGTTGGTTGTTCAGACTTTACTTCTGTACCAGCTTCTTCACCCATTATTTCTTTATATTTTCGCTCTGGTCTCTTTACATATGTCTCAGGAAGCTGCACCCCACTTTTGGTTGTAACATCTTGCACTTGCTCTTTTGGATTGACCATTGTGTTGCTTGGTAATGTCTCTTGTGGACGTTCTGCAAGCTGTTGAGCTATTTGACCAATTTGTATTTCCAACTTCTTGACGGATGCTTGTTGATTTTGAAAGTTAGTGTTAATCTGCTGGAACACCTTGTCTGTCTTCTGTATATACTGGTTGAACATCTCTCCAAAACCTGATTTTTTTCCTATTGGGCGTTGTTTGAACTGTTCCCTTGCTGATTATCTGACCATCTGAAATTTGGGTGTAGTCTCCATCCTGGGTTGTATGTTTGAGCAAATGGATTAAAATTTCGAGATCCATTATGAATGAAATTGACCTGTTCCTTGGGATAGCCTATAGATGTACAGTTTTCTGTCAGATGATTAGCCCCTCAGTTCTCGCATGATGGACTGGTTGTTACTGCATGTGCTCCTTTTGTTTGTGATTTCACCAACAACTCCACTTGTTTTGTTAGTGCTGCTATTTGGGCGTTGGTAGCTGCTGTACTGTCTAACTCATACATTCCCTATCTTCTGTGGTACCACTCTCTCCGAGAGAACATTGAATGTGTAGTGGCAATCAACTCAAACAGTTCCATGGTTTGCTGCACAGATTTTCCTATAATTGAGCCACCAGCTGAGGCATCAACTTGAGATTTTGACAATGGTGTAAGTCCAGTGTAGAAGTATTGCACTTGATTACCTATAGTAATTCCATGGTTTGGGCATTTTCTCATCATCTCATTAAACCTATTGTGCCTTGTGGTAGCTTTTTCCCTCTTTCTGTTGAAAAGTTTGAATCTCCAATCTGATTTTAGTTACTCTCGCCGATGGGAAAAATTTATTGCAGAATTTCCTGATTAGTTATTTTCATGTAGTAATGATGGTGTGAGGCTCTGCATCTAACCACTCCTATGCAGCATCTTTCAATGTAAATGGGAATAGTCGTAGTTTAATAACATTTTCATTGACCTCCTGAGTATCAAAGTTCTGACAGTTTCTGAGAAATCTAGAGATATGCGTGTTTGGATTCTAATGAAGTAGCTCGTAGAATTGCAGGGTATTGCTCATCAAGTTGATCCAATGTGGCCTAATCTGGATACACAATACTAGAGTGCATGGGTGCTGCTATAGGTGTCAGGAACATTGATACTAACAAATCACCTTCATTTATTTTCCCTCGCTCATGCTGTTGTTCCGGTGGTGCCCACTCTTGCGGCCATTTGTCCAATCGGCTAAATAGGGATAATGATTTGTTGATTGTCAGCCATTTAATGTTGTTGTTTTTGTTTGTGTTCTTTGCGTCTTCCTCTGAATGTACATTCTATCTCCGAATCAAATGGTTCAAGATCGTCGCCTTGGGTATGGAGCATACAATGAACACAATTTTCTGTAAATAAAAAAATAAACAAATCAAATAACAGTTAAAAATAAAAATAAATTAAGACTAAAAGTAATAGTCCCAGGCGACAGCGCCAAAAACTTGTTGTCAATTTTAATTTCGCAAGTGTACAAATGGTAACAAGTAATAGTGGACCTAAGAGTCCCGATTGTTGATCCCACAAGGATTATTTTCTAGCACCTAATTCAATTTTTCTTTAATTACTATTTGATGGAAACAAATTAAAAGTTGTATGATTTCAATGATTTGAGCTTTAATCTAAAATCTAGAAAATAAATGAATGCTCACACAAATTTTTTGTAAAATTAAATAATTAAAGGACGTTAAGGCAGAATAATTTCATATATTGATCACCTTTACATCTCAAATTAAGACACAATTCTAATATAGTGTTCGATCGAATTCTCCTATTGTATTCAATTTACCCATCTCGAGTTCTTATTGAGTCTATTCAACTAATTAAATTCTATATCTTTATACATATTTAATTTAGTTAAACGAGTTCTTTATTCTAAGAATTCAATTATGACCTCAATAAATGGCATAGGTATCTCTACTCGCTATAACAATGTACTGAATTTTACTATATGGTCTAAATCCTAGACTCATATCTCTATTCGTAAAAGATTCACAAAATTCATCAAATTATTGATCAGATAATTTAATGCAATCAATTCATAGCAAAAATCAATATACGAAAAAATTAGAAATCAAGAATCTTAATAATAAAATATAAAAGATCTCAAATGGGTTACATTATTCGCCATAACAATGGATTTAGCTATGCATAATAAAAGATGAACAACAACAAATTGTCTTAGAGTACATCACCGAATTTAGAATTAAGTATGTAGAAGAAAAGGTGGATCTTGCACCAAGAACTCATTCTTCTTCCAATTTATACTTCACACGATGAATTTGACGTTGTCTTCTCCCTTTAAATCTCTCCCCCTTTCTCCCAGGAAGTGTTCTTTTGCCTCAAGAATGAGTAGTTCCCCTCAAAGTCTCAGAAAAAACGTATTTATAGGTCCCTTGCCGTGTGAGAATAATAGGTTTCTCGCATGGGCTCCAAAACGGTCCCAAAATTTGCGCCCTAGCGATCCTGTGTGCGGCGTCGCACCACCGCGTCACTTGATGGGGCGCCACCCTTTTTTGTGTCTCGGCGCCACGACGCAAGGTGGGGCGTCACAGCGTCCTGAATGTGGCGCTGCGGTGCCCACACTCTGGTTCTTCTTGATTTCTTGCTTTTTGGTGCCCCATTCGTCCCATCTTTGCTTTGTCTAATTTTTGCCCCTGTGTCACAACTTCTTTTTTGTCCATGCCACTAACTTCAATTTAATGATCTTTTTTCATATCCTTCGCCATCTCGACAAACCTATAAAACAACATTAATACACACATTAAAAACGTTTTATACTCGTGAATTCTAGCTTAAAATCAAGTTAAAATTTGCATAAACTCGTAAGTAAAACACACTCATCAGTTGTGCATTGAATTTGTTGAGGACAATTGATATATATTTGGTGTTGCCCATCGAAACCTGGGCCAAAATGCGCTCTTCCTCTGAAATTTTGTATCTATGTGAGGAACTCATCTACAAATAACAAGAAACGAACATGACAAATAATATAAGAATCTATTAAGTACTCAAAATAGCATAATAAATATATGAAATCACAAAGAAAAATAATATTTCATCATGTTTTCCGACATTGAAAGATGTAACCCTGATAATTACATAATGTAGCAATATCTTAGTAAATGATATTGATTTAATGTGTAAGAAAATGGAAACATGAAGAATCTACATTCTTATATAATTGGACAAAGAAACCAAAAAGAAAAGGCATGGACATGTCATGGTAAAAATCGTTCTACTCATTTTGGTATCTAACTAACAGTTAATCATAATGTAAGACTAAGGATTAACTCGAATGCAAACATGATATATTCATAAAAACTAACACACAAAACCATATGATAATGGCCTGACAATTATTAACTGTACACCAATTGCAAATTTGTAAATGATAATGTTTCGAAATTACACCAAGCAGCGCATTGTCAACTATACAGTTTGGAATTCAGAACGATTACAAACCTTTTTTTAAAAGTCACTATGATATTGACCAAACAAGAGTCAAAGATATTGCCAGAATATAAAATCAAAAAGCAATAATTCAGGATAATTATATGAATAACACTGAAATAGCTTCAAACATGTATGCAAAGCTGTCAAAGTATGGCGATCTTCATTTTTATTACATGAGAGGTACTAATGACAATAAGCATAATCAAAGTTTAGGGCTACAAGAATAATTGAATGACTGAAAGCATTATGCACCATGGCAGTGAAGCAGACAGAGACCTTGTTTTTTTAAAGCCATTCATGTCATAAACAAGATTCTCATTGAAAGTCAGTTGAATCTTGCAAGCCTTACTCCAATGTTTAGAGTGGAACAGAAGTAATAATAAAACAAGAGGAGCGAATGTCTAATGTTCCTTCCTTCTTCACAGGAAAAAAGGGAAGTATGATAGGATGAAAAATAGCTATCGGTTGGGCATAATACAATTATTTTAGTTGATCAGAAGTCGACAAGGAATTGGGTTTTCATACTAGTGATGGTACCAAGATGCTGCTATCTAACTGATTAAGGATTGAAATTCTTGATATGGAGGTAATGTCAACAATAGAATGCTCACAATTAAAAATATAAAATATACAGGGTCATTGAGAGAATGCACCCTGTTCATGATAGTCAAAAGACTTGATTTTAAAGAGTTAAAATGGCGCTGCCTGACTAGTGGGATCTCAATCTAATAATTTAACATGCATTGATCCTTTAAATTTTAATGAAGCAATGCAGGTAAAGACAAATTCTCCATGTGATTGTTCAAAACACTTGAATTTGAGGAACTTACAGGAAAGTTGCTGTTTAAAAGATGAATTTTCAATAAAATATTGAAATAACTTGATTTTAGAAATTGTACAGAACTTGGGGTCTTTGGAAGCTCTCTTAATTAGACAATAGATTTATATCAAATTGTTCGCAGTTTTGAATATATTGATTCGTGTGATAAAGTTGAAACTTGCCTAAGTTCAAACGGATAAAAAGGGCTTGTTTTGGAGATTTTGGAGAAGTCGAATGTTAACAGCTAAGAAATGTCTATCTAACAGTTCAGCAGGTGGAAAGTTTTTAATGCTGTAATAGTTTAAAGAAGATAAATTTTGCAATCAAATTGTTGAAAACACATGAAAGGGGGTCTTCAAAGTATTATGCTAATAGGAAAAATTTATAACTAAATCATTCATTATTCTTGGATCTTTCACTAAACTGGTAAAAGAGGATGTTTTAGTCAAGTTGGTGGAAATTAGATCGAAGTATTCATGGAGATATGTTTCGTATAGCAAACTCAGACTATTCAATAAAAATAGATTTATTGAAGTGTTCATTGGAGGGATTTCTTTCAGGGTGCGAGGGCTATAGTTTGCAAGACATTTAGAGGAGCTGGGTATAAATATAAGGTGATACTGAAATAGAGCTAGTAGGATTTCTGAAACACTTGAAATTTCTAAAACTTTAGCCTTTTGAGAAGTCCTTTTTGTTAAACCACTGTGCACCTTGAACTCACCAAAGTCAAGTCTTTCCAAAGAATTTTACATCTTTGAGCAACCCCATTTAATTAACACACTTTCTGAAATCAAGTTCCCTTGAAAAGCTTTATAATAAATGCTACTTTTCTATTATACCCTGGTTCAGTAAACTCTTCAAATTGAAACTTCCCAATTAATCGATTAAAAAAAATCCTCAAAATACCCTTAATGACAATTTCCTTGAAGAACAATATAAAGAAGAGTGTAAAGTTTCAGCTGCTTTTTCTCTACCCTCGAAACATTTCACATGACAACTTTATCAATTTGTATGCAAAGTGCATTGAATAATTTGGATTTTCAATAAAATGGTTGATTCGAATGATCGGTAAAAAAAAATAAACAACCAAACATCGCGTAAAATCATCAAATTGTTAATAACCCTAAAGCAGTTAGAAAAAACCCATCACCCTCACTATAAATTATACCAATTTTTTAACACATTAATCAACAATGGAACACGTCAAACAACGAAATGCCCATGAAAAAATTAAAGAAAGAACAAAGTTATTGAAAAAAGTTAAGAATTAACAGTCAATAGCTACCACTTCGCTGCGATTCTAGCAAAAATTGGAAGAGATTCACCACTGACTGGCTGTGGGAGACCAGCGACCAACTTGTGAAAAAGTTTCAAAGTTGAGAGAGAGAGAGTAGGGCTTTTATAATCATGCATTTTTTCTTCATGATTCTAGGTGTTTTGATTTTTTTATTTTTTTTATTTATTTTTTTTATTTTTTGGATCGGGTCAAGTTTATGGGTTGGGTCAAGTGGTTTTTACGATTTTGATGGGCAAACCAAAAAATCTACATTTTAGATTGGTTTTGTTGACCCGCTCTTGAGAAAAGTCATTTAATGTATGAATTGATACTTGTACTTTTGAAGTAGGTAGTATAGATTATGCGTCAAATTTCTATTTGCTAACATAATTTATAATTTTGTTTGTAATGGAATTTGAAATTGTCATTAAGGGTATTTTGGTCTAAATTATTACAAAATTGGCATTGAAGAAATTTTGGACATTTTCGCAAATAACCATGTGAAAATGGTAATTTCTTGCAATTTCCTCTTCTATTTTAAATGAAAGTTTTTAAAAGTTTGTGAAAGACTTCTGTTAACTCCATAAGAATTGATAAAAAATCATGAAATTCACAAAAATAATTACTTAAATAGTCTCCAATATATATATATATATATTTTTTTTTCCCTTTTTGAAGGATATTTTTTTGTGTGAGATTTATATAATTTATTATCTTCTCAAACTGTAGCTTCAAATTTAGGAAAACTAATGTTAGTAAGTTAATAAAATATAAAAATATAGAAAATACTTTCATTTGATTTTTCTAACATTGTAAGATAAATAAAAAAATATTAATTTCTATCATTTAATTAATAATATTCGATCATTGGATAAAAATTGAAAACAATTAATAAGATTATATATTGACATTAGCTGTTATTGTCGTAGTTAAAATTTAATTTAAGGTTTGGTAATTTTGCAACTTAAAGGTATTAAGAATTCATTTGTAATTTTTTTTATTCATTAGGGTTGATTTTCTTTTCTCTTTTTACGAGAAAGTTTTATAGAAGAAAAAAATATATACGCAAAAATAATAAAAATATATTAGTGTAAAATTGGAAATGTAATATTTATGTAAATTATGTAGTGAAAAAAATCGACATAAATTTAATTTATCGAGGATGGATGAATAAGAAAATGAAAAAATGAAAATGAGAAAGCAATTGAGCTTTTTGAAAAAAAAAAAAAAATAGGTAAAAAAAAATAGTATATAACTTGTTACATGATTTATTACAAGGGTCGTGTTACCTATAAATAATGATTTACATATACATGATGTGGTGAGATATAATTAAATTAGAATTTTTTTAACCAAATAATAGATTAAACTTTTTTACTCTCTTTTTTAACATCTTGTATGTGTATAAACCATGAGTAACTCCATTATATATAGAATAATGCTAGTCAACCAGGGATAAAAACAGGGATTTGAATTTTTGCTGACGTGGCACTTATTGCACAATAAAAAAAAACAGAAAAGAAAGAAAGCGAAAGAGGCAAAACCAGAAAGCGGGAAAATCAAAAAGAAAAAGCTAATGTTCCAAACCCACCCTCTCTCCCTCCCTCTCTCTCGTCACCCCCCTCTCGCCGCAGTGCCTTGGCCGACTGGAACACCCATCCCCAATAGGAGCGCCTTCGCCGACAAGTAGACCGGTAGTCCTTCCACCTCCGACCGGTTTATGCTACACGTTGCTGTTAATCCCATCAGTTAGTTTTCCTGGAAATGCATAATAAAATTTATTTTTTACTTGTTCATTCACATACTGAGCATAAGCCCCATTTTTGTGTATGTGTATAAGTACTTGTTCATTCACATACTGAGCACAAAGTCACCGGTTTGTGCATTATATTAACTTACTGTAGTCTTTTAATAATCTTATTAATTAACCTTTCATCTGTTCACTCACTTATCATCTTAAAATATGAAACTGGTGATGTAGATATGATTAAGAGAATTCAAATCAATTTGTTTGAGTCATATATTAATTAAAGAAATTGTACAAGATAGATAGAGAGCCAAATTGGGATTTTTTCTTGAGTTATTGCAGCCTGCCTGTTCAAAGAAGAAAATGATGACAGCAACAAGTAGTAAACAAGAAAATTGGCGTTAAAAACGTGTAGCATTTCACATTATAGAGGTACTCAAATTCTCTCCCATTTCATCTTTTGTACTCCATTCAATCTTAGGACAGTACAACCTTAAAATATACGAACACATTCATAATGAAATTTTTAATGGTTGTTGTCAACTACTGTTGTAATGAAATTTTTTTATGGGTCTTGTCAAATACTACTGCCTAAACCCTTTTTATTTTTGCAGCAAAATAAAGTATGGAAGACGTAGAAGATGAGCCTGTTGATGTTTTGATGAATCCGATACTGAGAATATTACGGAGTTTGTGAATGTAGTCGAAGACGAAACATCAAGGGGAGATGGGTTATAGGTGCCTGAGGTGGGTATGCTATTTAAGCATGAAGAAGATATGTATGACTTCTACAAAAAATATGCTTATGCCATTGGATTTCCCCTGAAAAAAAGAAATTCGAAAAAGGGGGAGGACGGAGTATTGAGATACCCAATGTTAACATGTAGTCATGAAGGACGATTAAGTGGTAATACTAGTAGTTCACTGAAGCCACAACCAACAGTTAAGATGGGTTGTAAAGCAAGGATATCTGCATCTTCACCTGGGAAATTGGAGAATTAACGCGATCCACCTAGAGCACAATCATGAGACAAGTCCATCTAAGTCCAGGTTATATCGATGCAACCGAACTTTGACTGCACATGTGAAAAGGAAGCTTGAGCAAGGATTCCATTGCATAAGAGTTACAATTCCACAGTTGTGGAAGTTAGTGGATATGAGAATATGACTTGCATCGAAAAGGATTGTCGGAACTATGTCGAACGAGTTAGGCGATTACGACTTGGAAAGGGCGATGCTGCAGCAATACAATTATACTTTTCAAGAATGCAAGCTCAATGTTCGGGATTTTATTTCAGTATGGATTTGGATGACGATTCACGACTGAGAAACGTATTCTGGGTAGATAATCGGTGCATGCTAGCGTACAAGGAGTTTGGTGATGTAGTTACTTTTGATACCACCTATCTTACTAATAAATATGAGATGCCATTCGTCCCCTTTGTTGGCATCAATCATCACGGACAGTCAACATTACTTAGTTGTGGATTGCTGTCGAATGAGGACACTAAGACCTTTGTATGGTTGTTCAGAACATGGCTTCAGTGTATATATGGTGAAGTTCTGCATGCCATAATTACCAATCAGGATAGAGCCATGCAAAATGCAATTGAGATTATCTTCTCGAAGACAAAGCATAGATGGTGTTTGTGGCATATTTTAAAGAAGCTCCCGGAAAAGTTTGGATACCACATGGATAAAGGGTTTGATATTTGGGGCTATATATGGATTAGTGTATGATTCACAGTCGGAACAAGAATTTGAAGAAGGTTGGATGGCGATGATTAACACCTATAGTTTACAAGAAAATAATTGGTTGTCAGGATTATATGAGAATAGAGGGCGTTGGGTGCCTTATTTTTTGAGAATGACTTTTTGGGCAGGAATGTCAACAACATAGAGAAGCGAGAGTATGAATGCGTTCTTCGATGGATATGTGCATTCGAAGACATCGTTGAAGCAATTCGTCGAACAGTACGAACGTGCTCTCGGGAATAAGGTCGAGAAGGAATTCCAAGCTGATTTCAAGTCGTTCTCTCAAATGATACCGTGTGCAACACAGTTCGAAATGGAAGAACGGTTTCGATCAGCTTACACCATATCGAAATTTCGGGAAGTTCAAGAAGAGTTCACGGGTAAGGTCTACTGTAACGTCATATCTACGTTGGAAGGATCTTCTGAGACGACGTATAATGTACGGGAGACTGTTATGTATGATGGTCGTCACAAGAGAAAAACTTTCGTCGTCTCATTTGTGAGAAATAATTGCAAAGTTGTTTGTAACTACCACTTGTTTGAGTTTAGGGGAATACTTTGTAGGCATGCAATAGCGGTTTTGGACTGGAACGACATTACATGTATTCCGAATCGGTATATTTTGCGGAGATGGAAGAGGGACATTCGTAGAGCACACATGAGAGTTCCAATAAACTAGGCAGGGTTAGAGACTACTCCTGTACAATTAAGATAGGAAGGGATGTCTAAGGGATTTGCGCAGGTGACAGACCTTGCTGCAGACGACAAAATGTGGTCACATGCAATAATGGAGTAGATAAAATCGCAATGTGAAGATATGATGACCACAAGCTCTGGTGGTGGTAGTAATCCCATACCGTCGCTTGCCACGCAGGTATCCAATGATTGTGCGAACGTGTCAAAGTCAGCGAGCAGAAGCATACTTGATCCACAATTAGCTCGACGAAAGGGTGCGCCCAGGAAGCTTAGAAAAAGAAGCCCATTGGAGACAGCATCGAAGAAAGCAAAGGCATGCTCGAAAACTGAGCTTTATATTTGCAATTGTTTAAATTTACAACTAAGCAATTATCTGTGAATGCAGTCTAGCGGGACATCATCCACTACTATGCGACCAAGAAATAACAATACGAATATGGTGGATGACGCAATGAACTTTCAGTTGCCTCAACAATATTCCATGCCAACCCCAACATCGTACTTGCCCAATGATATGTTGACACCATTATCTTTGTCACAACTGTCCATGCCCACACCCTTTTCCCTTTCCCAACATGTACCCTTTGGAAATTTGGTCCCTCCATCCGCGGCTAGTGTCATGCAAAATTCACAAGGTATAAGCAAGTGTTGTACATGGTTTTAAAATTCATTTTGTAGTGAACACATGATTAACTATTTGTTATGGTATTCTATTGTAGATCAACCATCATCGAACTACTATCAAAATTTATTGGATCACGGTGGCAGCCTATAGGAGGGCCATTGGATTTTTTTTTTTTTATGATGTAGACTTCCAATTCACAGTAGTCGAATGAAGATGTATTTTGGCATTTCCTAGTATTAAGGCAATTACTACTCTGCCTATTTTACAAACAAAATTGAAGCTTCGTTTTGCATTGTGATTTAACTTGTTGATGCCAAGGATGAAATTAATGGCCTCATCGATGAGAAAGTTGTGAATGAAATTAATGCTTGATGTACCATGTATTTACGATTGTAACAATATCCAGGTAGATTAGTTCAATGCTCAAGTAAAAAAAACATAGCCCTTGGTGATGTATCATGTATGTAATATCCATGAAGTGGAACGTGATAGCTTTGTTACTTGGTTACTATTTGCTATACTTATCTGTTTCCAAGTGATGGTTAGGTTTCAAATACTCTCTCATGTAGCCCATGTTTGGAAGACACTTTTTAGAATTAATTTTGTGAAAATTGATTTTTTTTCTGACACACTAATATATTAAAAGGCTCGTTCGTCAAATATTTGGAATTGAAAACAGCTTACTGGAAGTCTATATGTTTAGATTATAAGGCAACCAACGTGTTTTAATGGCTTTAATGTTTCTTGCATGTGCTAGTCGGAACTAGGGGACAAGGATACAAGGCAACCGATGTGTTTTAAGAGGTAAAATCAGGTATTGAAGCGCTTTGACTCAATCAGATTATGTGTAACCCTCAAAAGAAAAAATTAAGATAATTCCAAAAATTGAAAAATGCAAAACTATTCACGTATCCATAATATAATATTGCACTGAAATTTAAAGTATGCTTCAACCAGGAAAATGTAATAGATTGATAAGTACCAATACATAGAAGATTTAATTTGTTCACAATGATAACAAACACATAATTACATTACCAGAAGGTTTCGCGACATATAAGTCATACACATTACAACATATCTTAAATACTTGAATAACTATGTTCAAGTCAGGCTGGCCATTTCCTTGTAGCGTTCACGTCTACAATACGTTTTTCCATCCTAATGCTCACATTCACCGAAATTTGGAGCTCCTCTTCATCACTTATCCTCACCCAAATTTGAACAGGCGGGACATTTCTTCATCACTGTAAGTAATTTGGGCATGAAGGTTCTATGACTTATCAACTCAAGCCATGCAAAACTGAAATCAACTTGCCTAGTTAGTACAACCTTCCAAAACTCATCACCACCAAGCATTGGTTGCAATAGATCAAAACTATAAACGAATGAAACAATTGTTTTTTAATAATTTGTACACAATTTGCAAAACAACTCACTACTTTACAGATAACTCTTGATATTAACAAGATGGTTTGAACCAATTTTCCATAGAAAAGAACTTTTTGCCGTGTCCAAACAAGTACAAGTTGGTGCCATGACATCATTGACAGAGCAAGTATTATCCCATCAACAATATCAATTTACAGCACTTGAACATCAAATCCATTGCATTATCTTCTATGATGTACCTTGTTGTATATTTACTTTCTAGGTATTACCTTCTAGGATAGATGAGAGGAAATAAACCCAGAAAAGGGAACAAGGGTAGAGTGTACAGGGGTTACCAAAATTACACAAGATCACAACTAAAACACTACATAAGCAGACTACCTAAGAACAGTTTATCGGAAGCAGCGTCCTGAGGAGACGTCGACGGAGTCGCTGGGTCCAATGGTTTGACGGCGACTGTAGATTATGGAAGGAAGAACAGGGAAACCGCTCGACTTTTGGGCTTTCAAATGTTGGAGATAAATGAGATCCTTTTTATTCCCATTTTCCCTCTTCTTGGACAGTGACAACCGGTGCTTTAATCAGCGATCTGTGCTCCGGTTGACGAAGGCAAGGTGGCAGGAGGTAGGGTTTGAAACAAGAAAAATTATCCATTTTTGCTGTCCCGATTCTGTGGTTTTACAAAAAGGAAGGGTTTGAAACAAATTTTGTTTGGTTTCGTCAGTCTCCTTTTTAAAAATAAAAAATAAATTTGTGCCTTAACGTGCCACGTCAGTAATATTTTAATACCTGTTTTCAAGCCTGGTTTTAAACCTGGCTGAGTAGCGAGATTGTTATATATAAGTAACTTTTTCACTCTCTTTTTAACATCTTGTCTGTGTAAATCATAAGTAACTCCATTATATATAAGTAACATTATTCTTACCTATAAATATCCATATCTTTCATTATTTTAGCATTTTTATCATTATTTTCACTTTCCATTACAAAAATCAATATTTTCATTGATTTTCTCAATTAAAAGTTGTAAAACGACGAATAAGCTCTCCTGTTTAAACAAAATAAAATGAAAGAAAATAAAAATAAATAAGAAATTGCAACTATAATTCCAAAATTTTCAGAAAAAATATAAATAGATTCCAAATAAATAATTAAAAATCAAAATTTAAAAAAGATAATAAGTATTGTGGTGGAAGAGTAAAAAGGAAATAAAGGGATTTCGAACTTTTAAATTTTATTTTTAAATATTGATTTGGAATTTATTTGTATTTTTTTATTTTGGAAGAATAGTTATAATTTGTTCTTTAGTTTTCTTTTCTTTTTTTATTTATTTATTTAAATATAAGGGTATATTTGTCATTTTACATTTTTAATTGAAAAAAGGATAAAAATGATTATTTTCGAAATAAAATGTGAAAATAAGGATAAAAATGCCAAAAAACTGAAAAGCGGTGATATTTTGTACTAATTACCCTTTTAATATTTTATTTCAACTAATTTGCATTTTTTTAAAAAATTTTGAGAATATGATTGCAATTTATTATTATTTAATTTTTTCCTTTTTTATTTATTTAAATAAGAGAGTATATTTGTCATTTTATATTTTTTTAAATTGAGAAAATGGATAAAAATGAATAGGTGAAAATACCAAAAAATAAAAAAGTACGAACAATTTGTACAATAACATTGAAACGTAAGATGTTTTGTGCCATTATTATTATTATTTTTTTTTTGACATTTTCACCATTATCTTCATTTTTTATTGAGGAAATAATCATTTTCATCAAATTTCTTGTGTATACTTTTGTAAAATAATAAATATACCCCCTCCATTTAAATAAAACAATAGAAAAGAAAAGAAAAGTTAAAGAATAAATTACAATTATACTCCCAAACTTTTTAAAAAGTACAAATGAGTCAAAATAAATTATTAAAAATGCAATTAGCACAAAACGTCCATACATTTCGTTATTATTGTGCGAAATGTCTCCACCTTTTGTTTTTTGAGATTTTCACCATTTTCAATACAAAAATCGTTTTTTTTCACCCATTTTCTCAATTAAAAGTTGTGAAATGAATATCGACTCCTCTTTAAAAAAAGAAAAGAAAAATAAAGAACAAATTGCAACTATATTCCCAAAATTTTCAAAAGAGTATAAATAAATTTCAAATAAAATATTAAAAAAGAAAGTGATTTTCATAATTATTTATTTGAAATTTAATTGTACTTTTTTTAAAATTTGAGAGTATAGTTGCAATTTTTTTTTATTTAAAGAGGTGGATATATTTGTCATTTTACAGCTTTTAATTGAAAATATGGATGAAGATAATTATTTTCAATTGAAATATAAAAATAAGGGTGAAAATACTAAAAAATGAAAGATATGGACGTTTTGCACAATAATAATGAAAGTTATGGATGATTTGTGCTAATTGCCCTTTTAATAATTTATTTGGATTCGAAATGTTTGGAATTATGATTGCAATTCATTCTTTAACTTTTCTTTTCTTTTTCATTGTTTTATTTAAATGGAAGGGGTGTGAATTTGTCATTTTACACAAGAAATTTGGTGAAAAGAATTATTTTCGCAATAAAAAGTGAAGGTTGAGTGAATAAAAAGTGAAGGTTGAGTGAAAGTGTCAAAAAATGAAAGGTAG
The DNA here is from genome assembly GCF_002742605.1 of Olea europaea var. sylvestris. Lineage (NCBI taxonomy): Eukaryota > Viridiplantae > Streptophyta > Magnoliopsida > Lamiales > Oleaceae > Olea > Olea europaea. The sequence goes on along the minus strand of NW_019247890.1, from coordinate 400,521 downwards.
GAACGTTTTGCATACTAACATTGAGAGGTGAGAACATTTTGTTCTAATTACCCGTTGTGCTAATTACATTTTTAGTTAGTAATAATCAGGAACCGGATTCTCTACTCGATTTATCGGTTTATTTTGGAATCAAAAGAATCCCCCTTAAAAAAAACTTAGTGGAAATTGGGTCAAATATCCACTTTTATAATACATTTTGCAAATATAGCCTTTGACCAGAATTAAAGTTTTAAAATAAATGTTTTAAATCAAAATTAATAAGTTCTTTTAATTACCCTTATTCCATCATAGTAAATCCCCCATTTCCTTTCTTCCATACGAGCTGCCCAAATTAAATGAAACACTTATAACCCTAAATTCTTCTCCTCTCTTGAAGAAGGCGACAATCTCAAATCAAATGAAATACTTATAACTCTAAATTCTTCTCTTCTCTTGAAGAAGGTGACAAGTTCTTTCGAGACCTTCCTTTCAAACAAAACTACACGAAATCCATGTAATCAATCTCATCGATCTTTTTCCTTCATCCATCGCGAAGTTCCTATACAGTCGCCAACCGCTAAGCTAATGCCACCTCGTGAATCGCTACCTCCATTGTCACGAATTATTGAAGAGTTATTCCCCCATTTCATTTCCAGGAACAAATAGCCTAGCGGGTTATTCTCAGGTATGAAATTTTTAGATATTTAGAGTTATTAGCTAACCAATAAGTGTGGAAAAACCTTGATATACTAATTATTATAAGTTCATGTGTGCTTGGACAAGATTTTGGTATATTGCTATTTACGAGTTGCTTTTCTAAAGCTTTCAATTTTTTTACTGAATGAGTAGTATTATGTCATTCTATAAGAGATTTTTTTTTAAGAAAAAAAAGTAATGCTTTAATGTGCCTTTTGTGAGGTCCCTGCTTTGTTAGTATAGAAGTAGGCACCTTTATGTCAGGTTTCATGTCCTTGTTGGTTTATATCTTAATTTCTTAGATGTCCAGTTTAATATCCATGAAGAGTTGATACACATGTGCATTGGGTGCACAATCCTAACATTCTTCTTTCATTTGTCAGTTACATGCCTATGCATATACTTGAATGTTAGAGTCCAGCAATCACAATACAAAATCGTTCTAAAAAGAAATGTTCAAATCTGGACATTTTGGAGGATGTGTTCAACATCCTCTTTTTATCTCACCTATAGCAAATGGAAGAACTATCTCTCTCTTAAACCTTAGAATTTTGTGTATTTTGGTGCATAACCAACCATGTAGATTTCTTATTTTCTGGTGTCCAAAACTGCATCCATTTTGAGTACTGGGTCTTGACTACGTACTACCTAGATTTAAATTGAATGTAAAACACTAGTTAGGTATCTTTTACCATCTAATCCTAGTTACTTCACGGCATATCATATCTTTGCTAGATCAAATTGAAAGCATAGCCTAGGTTGGTGGATTTTTATATTAGTTTTATTTTCACGTAGATACTTTGAGTGTAGTGTCTGTATTTTTGTTCATAAGATTGGATCAATAATGTCTTTTAGATTATTGGTTTATTGGTGAAAAAAAAAAAGAGGCAAGAAATTTGATGAAAATAATGATTTTGACAATAAAAAGCGAAGGTAAGAGTGAAAGTGCCAAAAAATGAAAGGTATGAATGTTTTGCACACTAACATTGAGAAGTAAGAACGTTTTATACTAATTATCCTTTGTGCTAATTACCTTTTTAGCTATTATTAATCAAGAACTGGAGTCTCTACTCGATTTATCGGTTCATTTTGAAACCGAAAGAATCCTCCTTAAAAAAAACTTAGCGAAAATTGGGTCAAATATCCACTTTTATAATACATTTTGCAAATATAGCCTTTGACCAGAATTAAAGTTTTAAAATAAATATTTTAAATCAAAATTAATAAGTTGCCTTATTCCATCATAGTAAATCCCCCATTTCCCTTCTTCCATACGGGCGAGGTTGCCCAAATTGAATGAAACACTCATAACCCTAAATTCTTCTCCTCTCTTGAAGAAGGCGAAAATCCCAAATCAAATAAAAACACTTATAACTCCATATTATTCTCCTCTCTTGAAGAAGGCGACAATTTCTTTCAAGAACTTCCATTTAAACGACACTACGCGAAATCCGTGTAATCAATCTCATCAGTCTTCTTCCTTCATCCATCAGCTACTGCCACCTTGTGAATCGTTATCTCCATTGTCGCGAATTATTGAAGAGTTATTCCCCCATTTCACTTCCAGGAACCAATAGCCTAGTGGGTTATCCTCAAGTATGAAATTTTTAGATATTTAGAGTTGTTGGCTGACCAATAATTGTACGAAAAAATCTTGATAAACTAATTATTAGAAGTTTATGTGTGCTTGGACAAGATTTTGGTATATTGCTATTTACAAGTTGCTTTTCTAAAGCTTTCAGTTTTTTTACTGAATGAGCAGTATTATGTCATTCTATAAGAGATTTTTTTTTCTTAAAGTAATGCTTTAATGTGCCTTTTGTGAGGTCCCTGCTTTGTTAGTATAGAAGTAGGCACCTTTATGTCGGGTTTCATGTCCCTGTTGTTGGTTTATATCTTAATTTCTTAGATATCCAGTTTAATATCCATGAAGAGTTTATACACATATGCATTGGGTGCACAATCCTAAAATTCTTCTTTCATTTATCAGTAGCATGCCTATGAATATACTTGAATGTTAGAGTCCAGCAATCACAATACAAAATCATTCTAAAAAGAAAAGTTCAAATTTGGACATTTTGGAGGATGTGTTCAACATCCTCTTTTTATCTCACATATAGCAAATGGGAGAACTATAACTCTCTCAAACCTTAGAATTTTGTGTATTTTGGTGCATAACCAATCATGTAGATTTTTTATTTTCTGGTATCCAAAGTTGCATCCATTTTGAGTACTGGGTTTTAACTATGCACTACCTAGATTTAAATTGAATGTAAAACACTAAGTAGGCATCTTTTCCCATTTAATCCAAGTTACTTCACAGCATATCATATCTTTGCTAGATCAAATTAAAAGCATAGCCAAGGTTGGTGGATTTTTATATTAGTTTTATTTCACGTAGATACTTTGAATGTAGTGTCTGTATTTCTGTTCATAAGATTGGATCAATAATGGCTTTTAGATTATTGCTACATTTAAAAAAAAAAGAAAGAAAGAAATTATATTTTTTGGGTTTTGCGAACTAAAACATTTTGAATGCCGAAATTTGTTTTCTCCTGATTTACGTTTTTCTCTTTTCTATATAATAAATGTTTCGTTAATACCTATTAAGCTCGAAGTGTTTCCCTAAACCTTGTCGTTTATGTAATTATGAAAATGTCATCTTGTTGTTTATCTATTTTTGAAAATGAATTGTACTAAGTATCACTTAACATTACCATAATTATTTCATATTTGTTCGTTAATTAATTAGCATCATTGTTTTATGATTTTTATTGTAGAAATGGAACAATCATTTGAGTATGTGATTCCTGTTGAAAATAGAACTAAAGGAAGACCTTCACAGAAGAGTTCCCTTAAAAAAACTTGACTATGTTTGGGAGATGTTAGATGATGCTCATCTAGATATGCTGAAAGAATCTTGTTTCGAACAACTATATCAAATGAAGTGTATACCTTTTCAGCCCAGCTAGTCCACCAACTTGTAATGCGAATGATTGTAATCAAAAAATAAAATGAGATCTGGTTTTCAATTGGTGGTAAGCCAACACAATTTTCATTATACAAGTTCTCATTAATAATGGGGTTGAGAGCTAGTAAGAAGCCTTCGTTGGAGCCCCATATTGCGACTAATGATAGATTGGTAAAGAAACATTTTGAAAAGTGTAAGAAAGGCATAACGGTGTACAATTTGAATGAAGCTATTGAAAGTCGCAAAAGTATGTATGGAAGACAAGTACAAGATTGGGCTTGTATATATTTTGGAACGACACTACTACCCAAAGAAAAGTACACATACATAAATTTAGAATACTTGTCAATGGTTGATGACTTAGAGGCTTCTAATAGTTATCCTTGGAGGAGAAAGACTTTTAACCACACAATAGATGTATTCACAAGAGACTAGAAATTCTTGGTGAAGTCATACTTGATAAATAATGAGAAATATCCATATTCAATTTATGGATTTTCACTCGCCTTGTAGGTAATGCTTTTAAAATTTAAATTTATTATTCATTTAATTTAGATTGTAATATTTTGAATCTTATGCAGATTCGGGCTTATGAAGCAATACCATCTATTGGACGGAGATATGCTGACAATTTAGAAGAGGCTGACCTCCCAAGAATATGTTGATGGAATTCTTTTGAAATGCCTAACTCAAAGGATATTTGTGCAAGTCTGGACGAAACAAATGTAAGTATATTTTAAATGTATATTAAAATATATAGTGTACTTTATAAAAAACTAAGTTGACCTCTCATTTTTTTATATAGATTGTTTTTCATTGTACACTGAAGCCTACGCAGAAAGAGGCTTCTAAAACATATTGGACGAAGATTCATCGATTCAAAGATGAAGTAAATGATCCAACAGTTGATATCTTTATAGATAATGTAAATGGAGCAGATTCGTCCATTTGTGTTGATTTTCCTTAGCGAACTTGTCAGTTTCCTAATGCCTCTACATCTCTTTGGGATCCATCTTCCTTTCATAGGCCACCTACTTCTACAGATACTCAAACATTTCGTCCGGGACCTTCTACATCATATCCATCTTTTTATCCATCTAGAGATGAGTTCGCTTAGGAATTGAGAATGCAATTAGTACAAATGGTAGAGACTTTAGGGATAAAAAGTGAAAGGTGGATAGATGAGATGTGTTCTTACATAGATCAAAGGTTTGATTGCGTTACATCTTTTTGTAGACAAATTGACGAGAAGGTATCATCTATTGTGTAGTGGATTAAGAATTCTAACCCGTCAACACCTCACATATACCACTCTCCTCTTCGTAGTGGATTTATGAATATTGGAGAGGCACGTGATGTAAATGATGATCCAATTGTACATGTAGAAGTGAAAAATGATGAGAATAAAGATGGCATAGTAGAGATTAGTAGCAGATATATTATTGGTAAATGAACCAATTCTTGTTTTAAAAAAAAAAACTATTTTAGGACATGGCAATGAACAAAAACAAGAAGTCGATGTGAATGAGTGTCCAAATCCTATTGAAGTGGAAAATGAGCAAAGACAAGCAATAGATTATGGAATGATGATCAAACTCACGTGGAAGAGATAGATGCCTATAAATGGATGGATTCTCAATCACGTAATGATATAGTGGAGTCAATCCCTACAGTGGTGGAAGATGAGTCTGATAATTGGAGTCAAAATGGACGCAGGATGAGAATTAAGAAAATGTCACTCATATTTCGATCTCCGAAACTAGTAAAACAGTGTTTAAAACATCATACACATCTTGTGCACGTTGAACGGCTGTACATACTATGTTTTGCATACCACACCTGTCACTTACATCTTTCTTTATTGTCAAGTGAGTATAGCTTAGTGTAGGTTCCAACCGAACTATAAAGACTCGCTATAGCTTGGACAAATGTGTCGATCGTAATGTCGAAATGTAATTAGAACCTTTGTCCTTCAACTTTCAAGTGGTTACAGGCTTTAATACACCGAAACGAACACGAAATGAGTAGAAATGTTACCCATATATTTAAAATAACTAGTTTTCGTTTTGGGTCAGGAGGTATTGATTTCACTCCAAAACTAGTAAAATAGTGTTAGAAACATACACATCTTGTACACGATGAACGACTACACGTGCTATGTTTTGCATAACATACTTGCCACTTACTTTTTTCTTCATTATCAAGTGAAGCGTAGCATAGTGTATGTTCCAACCAAACTATAGAAACTCACTATAGTTTGGACAAATGTGTCGATTGTAACATTGAAATGTAATTAGAACCATCGTCCTTCAACTTTCAAGTGGTTACAGGCTTGAATGCACAGAAATGAAACAAAATGAGGTTTAAAACAACCAGATGCCATTTTGGATCAGGAGGTATCGATTTCACTCCAAAACTAGTAAAATATTGTTTGAAACATCATACACGTCTTGGACACGTTGAACGACTACATGTGCTATGTTTTGCTACCACACTTGTCACTTACGTTTTTCTTTATTGTCGAATGAAGTGTAACGTAGTGTAGGTTCCAATAGAACTATAGAGACTTGCTATAATTTGGATAAATGTGTCGATCGTAACGTCAAAATATAATTAGAACTTTTGTCCTTCAACTTTGAAGTGGTTACGAGATTGAATGCACCATGCGTTTAAAATGACCAGGTGCCGTGTTGGTCTAAGAAAATGTACTATTGTCATTTTTATTAAAAAACTGACTAAAAATGCTATTAGAATTTATCAAAAAAAATCACAATGTAAATATTAAATTGAACAATTAACATTCATCCATCCATAACAAACGTGAATGAACAAAAATGAACACGAAATGAGTAGAAATAGCACCCATACATTTAAAACGACCAGATGCCGTTTTGGTTTGAACAAACAGTGATGCTATCATATTTATCAAAAATATGACTGAAATAACTATTTGACTTATTAGACAACCATCACAATGTATCAAAATTCATCATAATTTATCACAATTTCAATATTAAGTTAAACAAAAAAAGTTCTATTTATCTATCAACTACTGCAGAGCATTTTTGCACGTCAGACGATTATGGCCCCTCTGACCACACCTATTACATTTATGAGTCTTTTTCTCTCATGTTGATGGAATTCAACGGTTTTTTGGACATCCACTTTGTCGTCGATTAGAAAGGGATGGTAACACCTTTGTTTGATTGGAGATTTTCCAACCAGCCTCATGTGTCACTGGATATTTGCATTCAACATATGCTTGTTTTCAACTATACTAATATAATAAGGTGAGCACAAACTGTAACAGGATATTCCCTTAAATTTTGTATCTGCAAGTGCACGTTTGCAAAGAAGCTTTTCCAAATCAAATTCCCTACAAGTATAGGTTTTTGCCTCTAAATTAATAATATACATTTCATTTTTAACACCGACGTGTAACTTGTACTCATTTATTGGTACCACTATCGGTCCCTTTGCATCATCATACTTTTTGTACATTTTATCCTCAATAGTTGTGGTTAGAGTAGTTGCACATTTTTTAGCCTAAATGTGTCTCTCATAAAACTATTTTTGTAAAGTTTTTCTAATTTGCTCAACCATAACAAGTACTAGAAACTCGTAAGCATTCTTGAATGACGAGTTCAAAGATTTTGCATTGTTAGTCGTCATAATATTGTAACGGATTCCTTTAACATGTGCTCGAGACTAAAATTCATACCCAAACTTTCTTTTCTAGGTTTTTCCAACTGCCAAACTTTTTACGATATAGATTTGCCATTGATTTTTCAAAATTAATCAAACTATACTCCTTTGCAGTTGCCATAAACAATGGTAAAATATCGGTCATATGATAATTGGACTTTATGTTTAGTTCTAGATGTCACATATAACATCTATGATGTGCATAAGGATAAACAATCATTATACGTTACCAATGCTATCATTGCGATCAGAAATAAAAACAAACCTTTCCAACATACCTGTTACCTGAAACAACTTATTGAAGAACCAACTCCATGATGCATCGTTTTCATAATCAACAATACCAAATGCAAGAGGATATATCTAGAAATTTGCATCTTAACACATGGCAACAAGTAACATACCTCGAAATTTGGATTTGAGAAATGTTCCATCCACAGAAATGACTCATCTCATTGATGAGTGAAAAATAAAGCCATGAAAAACTATCTGAAACGGTTATCATTATCAACCTCAATGAACGTCACTGTACTGAGATTATTCTTCTTCAGAATATCGCAATATTTGGCTAATCTATCATAACTAAGATCAGGAGAACCTCTTAATAGCTCTACAGTACATTCTCTAGCCATCCATACCTTATAATAATTTATATCCATGCCAAACTCACGATGAATATCATTTTGAATGTTCGAAGGTCTGTATATAATGTTGGAATCCTCAAACTTTGACATGATGTGTTTTCTAATCATCTAACAACTAGCTTGTTTATGATCTTTGTGGCAAACATCCAATGAACAATTATGATAATGTGAATACTTTCGAATTTCAAATTCATCACTTTCCTTCAATTGTGTTGTTCGCAAACACCATTTGCAAATTTCCTCAACACAAAGTACTACATATGTACCCTTATTTGACTTAGTGACCTTAAATTCAAAAGAGTTTCTTATAGCAAGCATTTATAGTGATACTTGAAGATCCTTCTTCTTGTGAAGAATTTAGCTAACACGCACATCATCGGCGTTAAGAATCTTAGCTGATGTTCCACAAGGATTGAGACAAGTAACAACTTGTGAAATGCCAATAATCTCATCTACCAATGTAAAAAGGAGTATTATGAGTAACATTGTCTTTATTTATTACATGAGAATCATCTATGTGGTTGCCATGCACTACATAGATGATTTGATTAAAGTTCATACAATCGTTTTCGAAAATTTGATTAAATGGAGACAACGGTTGCATATAATTGTCATCGGACTTATCTTTTTGCATATTTAGTTCATCCATGTCTTCCGCATTATCCACAACTACGTTTGAATTGCATTCATGATTCTTCTAAACATTTATAATATCAAACTCCATGTCTTGTTGATCAATATAACCCTTTTACACAAGGTTACACAAATTGGAACTATGTCATGCAAAGAAAGAAACCAACTAACATTTATATCGCAAGCAATCTTCATTAGCGGAACTGATAATTTTGCCATGCCGGGAACGAGAAATTTTATCTCGATGTCATACATAACAGGATCAACATTAACTGCTTTTCGAAATTTGTCATACAACTTCATTTATGAGATAGTTTTTTATTCAGAAATATTTGTTTCGGTGTTTTCATCATTTCTTGTCTATTTCCAAATCCATCCACTTTGATCACTCTTTTCAAATTCAACAAAATAACAAATGACAATTATTGCACCGGAATCCATATATGCAATTCAACAAAATATATATATATATATATAGTATATTACTCCATTAATTGCTAAAACTGAATACTATAAATTAAGTTTCAATAACAAACAAAAGGCAACCTATATTGTTACATAACGGATTTAAGCAGAAAAACGGCATTCTATAGTTTAAAATGTGTATGTACCGTTTAAATTTGTTTAAAATAATAAAATACTATAATAGAATGAAGAAATGATTAGTTTGCTAACAAGTATATCAATACCACCACTATCGTATTAAAACAGTACCTAACTACGAGAAAAGGGCACCCAACTACCGAAAAACAGCACCATTCCGTTTTTATATTTCACAACAAATTTTGATTAACCAATAGGTTTTTTCATAGTATACAACTAGAAAATAACAAGATATCGTTAATTTTCAATTTATAAAGCATATCTTCAACTGTTTGAAATCGATTCTTGCCATTCACCTCTAAAATTTGCACTATTTGATTTGTTCTTGGTTCAAATAAAGAAACTTCAAAATATAATCATTAATTGTAAGTAAGAATAATGCATATAAAGAATAAGAAAGATGGATTTGAAGGTAGGTTTAATATGGTAAAAATGGGGTTTGAAACGTAGAAATGGAGGGGATTTAGGGATTTATATTTAGTGATTTGGTAAATATTGATATCCAAATTGAACATTTTAGTCATTTCAATTTAAGGGTATTTAAAACTATTAATATATGATCAAATAAACTATAGACTACTTGAACAAAAAGTACTGATATAGGTAATTTTACCAAAAATTATGGTTGACTAGGCTTTTGTTAAAAAAGAAAGTGATTTTCGTTTTTTAATTATTTATTTGTATTTTTTTTTTTTGAAAAATTGAGAATATAATTGTATTTTTTTTTAGTTAAATTGGAGGTATATTTGTCATATTACAGCTTTTAATTGAACAAATTGATGAGAATAATGATTTTCACAATAAAATATAAAAATAAGAGTGAAAATGTTAAAAATGAAAGATATGGACGTTTTTGCACAATAATAATGAAAATGTATGGATGTTTTGTGATAATTATCATTTTAATAATTAATTTGGACTCAAAAAGTTTGGAAGTATAATTTCAATTTATTCTTTAATATTTTTTTCTTTTTTATTGTTTTATTTAAATGGGGATGTAAATTTGTTATTTTACACGAAAAAATTGATGAAAATAATAATTTTCTCAATAAAATGTGAATATAAGGGTGAAAATGTCAAAAAAATGAAAGGTAGAAATATTTCATACAATAACATTGAGATATAAGAACTCGTGCTAATTACCTTTGTAGGTATATATAATTAAGAACCGGAGTCTCTACTCGATTTATCGGTTTATTTTGAAATCGAAAAAATCCCCCATAAAATAAGTGGTTGTTTGGTATAAATTTTAAGTTAATTAAAATTAATTTTTTGACTGTTATTTCACTATTTAATCGTCATTTTGAATTCTTTTTTTACAGGTAAGATCCATTTTATCTACAACAGTGAAAAAATCAATTATCAAAATTTCTACTAAACAAGCACTAACTTATGGGTCGGTGAGTGCGGCGTATCTATTTAAACTCCCGTTTGAGTCCCATTATTTGTAGATTATAATAAGATGAATAGTATTTTTTTGAAAAATGAGTGGTTGAAAAATTTTTGATTTATGTATAATATTATTTTATTAAAAATTGTGTGGTTAAATGTAAAGGGGGAGAAAAATTTAATTAAATGTAACGTGAAATAAAGGGGTGGGGGCTAAGTCTCAAAATAAGAACCCTAAATTGTTCAATTCGTAGGCATCTTCATTCCCGCGCAGCTGCAGTTCGCAATTCTCGCCGCTTAATTATAAGCAATTTTTCTTTGTTATGAAAAACGTTAACAATTCTGAGGCTTAATCGGCATTGTTATATTTTACAAGCAAAACCCTGGTTTAGGGTTTATTAATTTGCTCAGAAAGTTAAACAAGCTATGGATACGGAGGCAAATACTTGTCTGCCCCAGAGCGATAGAATAAAAAAGTAATTTTTATGTAAATTTACTTTAAGTATTTGCTCGATTTTTTTGTACCTTCTTTTTAACATGAATTATATATTTCGTTCAGAGAATCTCTACAATTGGTTGCTGTTTTAAAAGAAATGAAGGATGGTTTGGATACTGTGAGGACTAAAATTCAGGCTTTGACTACTAAGGTACAATTGATTCTCCTGTATAACCTGTTATTAGCCAATAAAACTTCTGTATCTTTATGATTAGGTTAGTGTTTGATATAGCGATTGAAAGTACAGTCACAATTAATGTTAGATATAATATCAAACTGTGTTTTTGCTGACATTGTTTATCTTGCTGGACGTTAAATTACTGAAAGCTTGGGGCTTTGATATCCGTTGAAATTAGTTCGAATGAAACTCACAACAGTAAATAAACATTCTAGAGACGCAACTCATAAATTGGCACCCCTCAGTTTCACATTGACTAATGGAAGGGCAGTCACCTTTTGCTACATTTTTTTTATTTTTCTGGTTTCTTTTATTTCAAGGGCAAGGAGAGTGGTGAAATAAAGCAAATCCTGCTTATTGTTGAACTTCTCGTGATTGGAACTGTCTTGTAAAGAATAGTGGACTTACTACAAAGAATTTGTTTTATTATAAAATGAATTGACTGTGTAATGTATTATTTGAAGTCTTATATCCAATGGATATTAAAAGTTTACTCCTTAATTATCTAGTTATATCATCTATGACTGCCATTGCTTTGTGTTAATTTGTTTTTATCATTTTATAAGCTTGTTAGGCTGAAATGGTGAAACCTTGTTTGTTCTTGTTGAATTNAGATAAGATATCAAGACAGGAGAGAAATGCTTTGAGAAAAGAGAGAGAGAGTCTGCGACAAGCAAAACAGAGTGCTTATGTACGAGAATTGATGAATGATCTGGAAGGAAGACCTGAAGAGGTGGGTGGATATACCTATTTTTGGGATATGTAGATTTTAAATGATACTCTCTTTTGCTGATTTATGAGTTAACACGGAAAAATACAGATCACAGAAACTGTAGGACCCGAAAGTAGGGAATTGACGAAGTATATAGCAAAGATGGAAGAACGTGCACAACAAGAGGAGGAACATTTCACACGTGCTCCACTGACGAAATCAGAGAAAAAGACAATGAAACATTTGAAGAAGTCTAGAAATGGGTAAGCTCAATGGAAGCCAGTTAATTCTGTCTTTCCATGAAGAAATATCTTGAAAGATTTACGTTGCAATACAATATGTTTATGTCTATTTATGCTACCTGATAGCTGATTTATGGCCTCTCTTTGCATGACAGGTTACTTGGTCTGACAGAAAGTTTCTATGATGAAATTAAAAGTTTACCTTTGGGGGACAGCTTAACCGAGCAAACAACTGCCTTTGACATTGGTAGCCATGGAGATAGAAAATTTAAGAGGCGCAAGGTATGTGCTTAATTTATATATCTTGCTGAAAACTATATATTTTTTAATCATCTAGTTATGCATTGAAAAGTTTTTCATGCCTGTGCTATTATCTGCCACTGTAGCTTACTTTCAGGCATACTAAAGTTAACAAGCATCTGCTTACTGATAAGAAAATAGAAAACTGAAAGGAATTACGGTGGATTGTGAGCTTTTGAGAGTCTCACTCTCTCCCAATCGAGACCCTAATTTCTACCCAAGTGAAATAAACGGCCTACCTCTCTCTGTGCAATTTATTCTACTAAATCCCCATAATACCCTAAATACAAACTTATATACTGTTGTAAGATGACTCTTTATTATGTGCACTGTGCTACATATATTGGGGCCTATCAATTCCCGGCCTCGAAATTCACCCTGTCCTCAAGGTGAACATCGGGGAGATGGGGGATCAGGTGGTTTGAGGAGGGCGTATCATCATTTCTGTAAATGGTGGAAGGGCCTTTTTTCCAGACAGGGCCTCAAAGAACAAAAGTCTGATTAAGCAAGCTGGTTCGGCCCTCAACTTTCTGGTTCCTTTCTACCGTGAAATTTTTGGTGCATCGGCCTTCCACGAGGGCAACCACAAAATTAATGGACAGCTCCCATTGATTTATCTGGCCTCTAGTCTTCATTGGGTCTGGAATAGGTAGCCCAACCACCGAAGTTATATATAACTTCATCAGATGCCCATTAGTATTATGTTCATCATCTGCAACCTGTCCCTTGCCGCTGTCGAGCTCCCTTAAATTGGATACAACTCTGAATGCATGCCCAAGTAATTCCATGTTTGTACAATGATGCCTAATAAAATATTTCTCATCACGCTGGAAGCACACGCCTTTATTGTTATTGGACTGCAATTCGGAATCTATAATTTCTTGAAGGAGGTTAGAAATTTTAGATTAGGAAGAGTGGCATAGTGGAAGAAGGTTTAAGAAGTGAAGGGAGGATGGGTAAAGGGCTCGGGTTGAACCTGCATTTGTATTCTTAAAACGAACTGTGCCTAATCTCACTTGGGGAAAGGTTTCAAAAATAAGTACAAAAGTTTCAAGATACACTTTAAAAAATAAGAAACTTGTGAAAAAGTTTCAAAAATGGACAACCAGATAACAATTTTGTGACTTATTAATTAATAAAACAGGTCAAGGTCACAATAATGCACTATTTATGGAGGCATTCATGTACTAGTTATAAATCACACAAGGTCACGATCACAAAGACAAATTGTAGGCCACAATTACAAATTTAGTTGCAAATTTCAATTTTTAGGTATCGTATCATTGTTGGTCTGAAATTATCCATTTTATTGATCACAATTACCCAAATAATTGGTCACATCGTTCTTCATTCCAAATGTTGTTGCCACCTTACAACCACCCTCTCTACCGCCACGCATAACTGTACCCAAAAACCACCACCATGTTGCAAATGTGTATATTGTATCACCACCACGCAAATCTTTACATCCTCCGCACCATCATCATGCTGATTTGTACAGTGCAACCCATCTCACAACCACCAGCGCATCACCCACGCACCGCCCACTGCCCCATCACACCACCATCAATTGCTATTTTAACAATAGATTTAAAGGGGACAAATTTTGGAGTATGAAGGTGGGGTCTAGCAATGTTGAGTAGCCAGAAGAGGTGGTTGAGGGAGGAGGTGAGGGCTAAAGACGCTTTTGGTAAGACGATCACAGTCTGCCGCTGTAGTAGAGCTCAGTTCTCTGGTCAAGGGCAAGGTGGAAGTGATGGCAGCAACGAGCGGCGATGGAGATGATTAGCGGTGCCGGGATTGCTGTAAAAAGAGAGTAGAGAGAGATGATGATTGGGAGAAGAGCTGCTATTGTAGAGAGTAGAGATTGTGATAATAGAGAGAGTACAGAGTTTGATAATAGAGAGAGAGTAGAGAGATAAATGATATATAAATTTTTTAATTTATACCTGGTCATTGGAAGAAAAATAGAAACACCTGATTTTTGAAGTATTTAAAATGTAAGGTTTGTTTAATTTTCGGATAATAAAGTTTGGTTCCTATCCATTGGGCCTAATCTAGTTACAACTCAATCCAATGGGTCTAGTAAACTTGCCTCAGCCCCAATTTCCTGGTTAGTCCCACTAACGAAATGTCATTCCAATGTAAAATTTGGAACCTTCCCCAATGGCGATTTTAGGATCCCAATTTGACGCTTATCTTCCTTCATCGTCACCCTGAGATCCTGCTTTGAGGCTCAAGATTTATCACCGAGTGTATTCACTAATTTTCAATTTGGAATGTTCTGTAGAGAAGCAAAAACCTCAAACAGATGGCCATCCCGCTTGATTCCTTCCTGCTTCAACACCCATTCATTTTGCTGTTGGTGATCTCTTGCAAAGGGTTGAATCGAGTCAACATCAAATCCTTCAATTCTCCCCAAGTTTATAGGGGTTGGCAATGATCTACCCATTGCAACTAAGCCATGCTTCTCCATCAAGGTACATGATAGCCGCTTCCACTTTTTCCATCTCCAACTACCGATTCATTGAAATCCTCTCCCATTAGACAACCAGCAACTTGGATTTTTCGAGTAGGATATCAATATTTTGAATCGGCCTTGCGAATCTAATACGAAATCATCATCTTTGCTGAATTTTTGCATCACGCTATCAAATTTCTTCCTTAGTTACCCCCATCTTCTCCAAATATTTGCAGAAATATGTTTCTATTTGCCCTAGAATCGATGTTTTGATACCAAATGATAAGAAAATGGAAAAACTGAAATGAACTACAATGGATTGTGAGCATTGGAGAGGCTCTCCCAATTGAGACCCTAATTTCTGCCCAAGTGAAATGAACACCTTACCACTCAATTTATAACCTGTACACTTTGTTCTACTAAATCCCCATAATACCCCAAATACAAATTAATATAATGATGTAAAATAACTCTTTAGTCTCTATAATGTGTGCTGTGCTGCATATATTGGGGCCTATCTCAAGTGAATTTCTTGAACGTCGACAACAGTATATAGGGACAAATAAACAAATTGTATGAAGGGATGTTGTAAGTAACAACATCACTGTGATAATTTGATTTCTGGCATGATTGTCAACACATCTAATCCACACCAAAGTTTACCGTGCATTTGACACAACTTATTTGAAAATCATTTCTCCTCAAACCCACTTTCAACTACACATTCTTCCAATAAAATTACTTTGCATGTGAACCCTGTACCTTTTCCTACGTATTAACTGCATATCCTCCAAATTAATCATTTTTCACTGTGAATAATCTCTCCCAAGCAATACTTAATCTTCTAGTTATAGTATAAGCAGCTGTCTGAAAATGGCAACCCAGAACCCTAGAATTTATGAATCTCTCTTGCATTGAGTCATTGTCTGCTCCTGTGAGATAACTTGGTGTAGGGCCTCCTTCGTACTCTCTTGAATGACGAGCAATATTCCTACTTATGTATTTGATAGCTAAGTTTGACTTAATAATAACATATTTGATTGTCTATTTAGGTTCTTGAGAATTAGCTGCAGAGATTTCCATGATTGATCTAAGCTTTCCATGTCATATGGATCTAAAAGTAGGGGTGTTTGTTCATGTAAAGAGAGGTTTCCTGTGTCGGTATGCATGCTGGATAAAGATTTTTGGGGTTGAAAAGTTGAAGTTAATTTGTTAATTGTTGAAGATGTAATTTCCTGTGTCAAACCCTCAACACGAAGAGTGATTAGCTGTCTTTATCTGTGCGGCAATGACTACCATTAAGAAATAAAGCTCGTTTTCTTTCTTTCTTTATATCTGCAATTTATTGATCCATGTGTATGTGTCTGGAAGAAAATACTGAATTTATATATCTTTGCAGAGGAAACATTGAGTGACAGCAACCTAATCCAAGTGAATTTAGAAACCAAATGACACTTGATTACCATGTCTTCTCGAGCAAAGTTGTTAAAGTTCATTTGGATCACTCAGAATACAGCTTCACTGGAGAAACAGAACCATCTTTTATGGCACTTGAATGAAGGCTTGTATACAGAAGGTATCATCATATTACCGTCTTTTGAAAGTAGTTTCATGTCGAGAAAATTAACTGATTGTAGAGAGTTATTCTCTAAAGAAACGTGCCATATAAGGAATGCCCCATTGAGTACAAAATTTATTTCGTTTGGTCACATTGTTTTTAATTTTTCCAATAAATATTTAAGAATTACAATTTCAAACAAAATTCGGCCATCAACACCAACCAACGCAATAGCCAATTTTCCAGAATCAATCCAATGCCAATTATCGAGGCTGACAGTAAACTGTATTTTTCGGAGCAGCATCACATGCAGGGTTTCCTGTTAACCTGAAACCGCGAAAAAATGTCGGATGATTAGGGCAAAGCAAACATTGTTATCCTTCCCTGTTACATAAATCATGAAATGTCTTACAGTAATGTAGTATTGTTTTCAGAACTAAGCGTTACTGATTGTATATCGTTGTCCTGCAAATCAGTCAGTTGAAGTTGCAGGCTAATGTTACGGCTCATATCTAATTGGCCACTAAAGGCATTATTCCTCAATTTCCTGTCAGCATTTTGCAAGATTGCGTTAATATACACATCCAAAGATCTTTGGGTTAACATTATTGTTCGACTTACACTTGCTGAATCTGAGGTAAGCTGAAAAGTTGAGGGGGCAGCAATCCCTGCAGTGCTCCGTATTCTATTATCCTGGAAATTGTATCAGATTTTGAACATGAGATTGTTTCTGTTTCTTGATTTCTAAGGTAAGGTGAGTCCTTGGTTTGAATATTGTTTTACAATTTTTCTTCAATAAGTTACTCCATACTTACAGTGTAGTTAGGGAGTCTAAAGTTGAGATCCACCCGGGAGCTTCTGTTTTTTGAAAAGAGTTGTTGCTCAAGTCCCTGATGAAAGAGAGAGATAATGCATATTCAGGAACATGAAATGCTTATGTTTTGGACTAGTGGAAAGGGTTCTTCTTACACATAGCTGAGGGAGTTCATTCCTGTTAAATTTGGTAATTTACCAGTCAACATATTGTGAGCCAAATTCCTACATGATACAAACGAAATGTTAGTGAATCATCATTAGTCTCTCCAGTAAGAAGTTGAGTTTTCACTGGGCTAAAGGATGTACACACAATTCATGGACATTTGTGAGGTCGTTGAGGTTTGATGGGACACTTCCAGTCATGGCGTTTTGATTAAGTCGGCTGGACGCGAAAACCGGGGTAGTCAACACAACGTTCAAAATAGATTCATCGAAAAAGAGGAAAGTAATAAAAGTTCTACAAGGAGTTTACTCACAGAACTTCAAGTGTCTGAACCAGTCCTAATGTATAAGGAATGCTCCCTTCCAATAGATTCTGGTCGAACAGTCTGCCATTTTTACACCAGAAAGAATGATAAAATGATGTTTTCAAGATTAGAACAAGCGACTGGCACTAGCCTTGGCTTACACGTCTATTAGCGACATATCTGAGCCAAAAAGTTTTGCTGGAATTTCTCCTGAAAGCTGGTTTTTGTTGAAATGGCTGCAAAGACATTGATAAATGAATTGAACCATTTAAAGGAGAAACAAAACGGTTTACAAATAAAGTTACACTCACAAGTGTTTGGCCTTTTTAAGGCCGTCAAGCCCTGGATCTATCCCTGTGGACACAGGGAGAGTTCCTGTCAAATGGTTTTCTGCGAGGTCGAGCCAATAGATGTTGGAAAGTTTACCAAGTGAAGATGGTATCTCACCGGTAAAGTTATTGGAGTTAAGTGCTCTGCAAAGGAAAGTCGTCGTAGGATAAGATAATGGAAAATAGTGACTCCATAAGATTTCATCATGAAAATGACCATTCTTACAGATAAGTAAGCTCGGTGAGGTTTCCCAATTCACTTGGTATAATTCCAGTAAAGCTACACCCTGCTAAATTTCTACAAAAAGATTCATTTATATTGATGTGAGGAGGAAGAATTCTAGTTTTGGGAAAAAATAATGTTTTGAATTATATTTTTCAGAAGAATGTATGGTTAAAAAGTAGGAAAAATTTTGGGTTTATATGCAAAATATTTTATTGTTTGAATGTGCAGTTGAAAATGAATATATTGAAAAAAGAGATTTTAAATAATGGTTGTCAAACGGCGGCCTAGTAATAACGAGTCACGAGATCTTACATTGCGCTCAATTTTCGCAAATCTCCTAGCCGAGGAGAAAGTGGACCAGTGAGGCCACGGTTGAATGACAAGTCCCTGAAAAACGGCAGCTCAAGATCTTAAGACTCAATATCAAAACCTATTGATATGCCAAGCCTATCGAAGAATCTCTAGTGTTCCAGTATGTGACTGAAAGGTTACTCACAAGGTATTTAGTTCGGTGAGCCCTGCGATGTCACCAATCAATATTCCTGTTAGTCCCATTCCGGGTAATTCTCTGTAAAATCGAGATATGTTATAAGCATCAGGAAAACTTTTCCCCCGACCCCAGGTGAGTGCCCTACAAGTTTTGAATTCGCCGTTGGGGAATTCACATGAAAGGGAACGAGGAATTCTCAACGAAAAAAGTGCTCTCTGAATCGCACGTGAAAATCGTTTTCCATCAAGACTAGAATACTCACAATTCAATGACGCTTGCGTTCTTGTCGCAGGTAATTCCGTCCCAAGCTCCACATGGATCATTGGAATTATTCCAACTCGGGGGTGTGTTTCCCCATTGATCTTTTAATGATTGAAGTACAGCAGCTGTATCCAGTTTCATTTTCATTAATACGAACGCGTTATGTGCATCGAAAAGTATCATACAGAAACTCATTCAATCAAAATCCCTCTAATCATGTGCACAATATAGACTGATATGATCAAATAATTATCAACAGTTCCTATCAATTTTACCCTCACCCTAAAGTTTCTGAGCATGTTTGGCTGGAATTCGATGCTTATCTTTTAGCCATAGGATGGGTATTTATTTTTAAGATAAGTCCAGCCAAACATGCTCTCTATATAGTGGACTCAAGCTATAGTGATAACCCATTTACACACTATTGATTTCATGCTAAAAAGGTGGCATCTTTGGGAATTGAATCATGTCCTCCCATATAGGAGTCTTAAAGGTCAATCCCACTCGACATCTCAATTCTCAACATGCCCAACTCGCAGTAGAAACATAAACTGAACCACTTGGTGCCCACCAACTCTCATAAGATTAAAAAATACACACACTTAGAAATGTTAGCAAAAGTTTACCGTCTTCTGGGTTAGTCGCAGATGAGATTGCGTTAATCCAAGTGAAGAGGAAGAGAGAGCACAAAAGAAGCCGGAATGCTACCATGGCTGCACTAAGAATTCAAAACCCACGTTGTGAAATGAATTGTTTAGCAGTCTGCAGCTATGAAAGTAATAAAAGTTCTACAAGGAGTTTACTCACAGAACTTCAAGTGTCTGAACCAGTCCTAATGTATAAGGAATGCTCCCTTCCAATAGATTCTGGTCGAACAGTCTGCCATTTTTACACCAGAAAGAATGATAAAATGATGTTTTCAAGATTAGAACAAGCGACTGGCACTAGCCTTGGCTTACACGTCTATTAGCGACATATCTGAGCCAAAAAGTTTTGCTGGAATTTCTCCTGAAAGCTGGTTTTTGTTGAAATGGCTGCAAAGACATTGATAAATGAATTGAACCATTTAAAGGAGAAACAAAACGGTTTACAAATAAAGTTACACTCACAAGTGTTTGGCCTTTTTAAGGCCGTCAAGCCCTGGATCTATCCCTGTGGACACAGGGAGAGTTCCTGTCAAATGGTTTTCTGCGAGGTCGAGCCAATAGATGTTGGAAAGTTTACCAAGTGAAGATGGTATCTCACCGGTAAAGTTATTGGAGTTAAGTGCTCTGCAAAGGAAAGTCGTCGTAGGATAAGATAATGGAAAATAGTGACTCCATAAGATTTCATCATGAAAATGACCATTCTTACAGATAAGTAAGCTCGGTGAGGTTTCCCAATTCACTTGGTATAATTCCAGTAAAGCTACACCCTGCTAAATTTCTACAAAAAGATTCATTTATATTGATGTGAGGAGGAAGAATTCTAGTTTTGGGAAAAAATAATGTTTTGAATTATATTTTTCAGAAGAATGTATGGTTAAAAAGTAGGAAAAATTTTGGGTTTATATGCAAAATATTTTATTGTTTGAATGTGCAGTTGAAAATGAATATATTGAAAAAAGAGATTTTAAATAATGGTTGTCAAACGGCGGCCTAGTAATAACGAGTCACGAGATCTTACATTGCGCTCAATTTTCGCAAATCTCCTAGCCGAGGAGAAAGTGGACCAGTGAGGCCACGGTTGAATGACAAGTCCCTGAAAAACGGTAGCTCAAGGTCTTAGGCTACTTGTAAACATTTAGACTCAATATCAAAACCTATTAATATGCCAAGCCTATCGAAGAATCTCTAGTATTCCAGTATGTGACTGAAAGGTTACTCACAAGGTATTTAGTTCGGTGAGCCCTGCGATGTCACCAATCAATATTCCTGTTAGTCCCATTCCGGGTAATTCTCTGTAAAATCGAGATATGTTATAAGCATCAGGAAAACTTTTCCCCCGACCCCAGGTGAGTGCCCTACAAGTTTTGAATTCGCCGTTGGGGAATTCACATGAAAGGGAACGAGGAATTCTCAACGAAAAAAGTGCTCTCTGAATCGCACGTGAAAATCGTTTTCCATCAAGACTAGAATACTCACAATTCAATGACGCTTGCGTTCTTGTCGCAGGTAATTCCGTCCCAAGCTCCACATGGATCATTGGAATTATTCCAACTCGGGGGTGTGTTTCCCCATTGATCTTTTAATGATTGAAGTACAGCAGCTGTATCCAGTTTCATTTTCATTAATACGAACGCGTTATGTGCATCGAAAAGTATCATACAGAAACTCATTCAATCAAAATCCCTCTAATCATGTGCACAATATAGACTGATATGATCAAATAATTATCAACAGTTCCTATCAATTTTACCCTCACCCTAAAGTTTCTGAGCATGTTTGGCTGGAATTTGATGCTTATCTTTTAGCCATAGGATGGGTATTTATTTTTAAGATAAGTCCAGCCAAACATGCTCTCTATATGGTGGACTCAAGCTATAGGGATAACCCATTTACACACTATTGATTTCATGCTAAAAAGGTGGCGTCTTTGGGAATTGAATCATGTCCTCCCATATAGGAGTCTTAAAGGTCAATCCCACTCGACATCTCAATTCTCAACATGCCCAACTCGCAGTAGAAACATAAACTGAACCACTTGGTGCCCACCAACTCTCATAAGATTAAAAAATACACACACTTAGAAATGTTAGCAAAAGTTTACCGTCTTCTGGGTTAGTCGCAGATGAGATTGCGTTAATCCAAGTGAAGAGGAAGAGAGAGCACAAAAGAAGCCGGAATGCTACCATGGCTGCACTAAGAATTCAAAACCCACGTTGTGAAATGAATTGTTTAGCAGTCTGCAGCTATGTAAAGAACTACGCAAAGAAGATATATAATCGTGAGATTTGTTCAATGAATGAAAGTTCAGCTTTTTTCTCCGCCCGATGGCTGGCCGGCCGGCCATTTTAACATCTATACAAGTGAGAACCTTCAAGTTTAAGTTAAACAATGAGACGCAAGCACTACGACGAAACGGCATAGTTTTCCACTCCTTCCGTCCTGCATCAGAATTAGCTAGTTAGTCCTGATAAAAATATATATATATATAAAAATGACAAATATCACTTTAGTGCATGTTTGGTCTTAAATTTTTTACGTGCTTATAAGTTTTAGGTTCTACAAATAATAAGGGGTAATTGCCACAAAACGTCATTACCTTTCAAGTTTATTGTTGAAAATATCCATACCTTTTATTTTTTAACATTTTTGTCCCTACCTTCCATTTCTTTGCACAGAAGGTCCTTTTGACAATTTTACCCTCTATTGAAATAAAACAAAAAGAAAAGGAAAGTAAAAAATAAAGAATTAATTGCAATTATAATTTCAAAAATTTTTAAAAATTATAAATCAGTCATAATTTATTGTGAAATAAAAAATTTTAAAATTAAATAGAGAAAAGAAACTTGAATGTACAGGGAAATAATCAAGAAATTGAGAGATTTTTTTAATCATAACCAATGGAAATAAATTTTTTTGAAGATTACGTGATTTTTGTCTCAAGCCTTCCATCTATTCTTCACTGAATAAAAATTGAGATTTATGCTTACCCATTTTTGAAGATTTTCTGTTTCATTGGCTGTGGTTCAAAATTTTCTCTATTTCTTGATTATTTCTCTATATATTCAAGTTTCCCTTCTTTTTTGGGTAATTTTAAAATTTTTTCAGTTCATAATAAATTGTGATCGATTTGTCATTTTTTTGAAAATTTGGGACTATTATCGCAATTAGCTCTTTATTTTTTTTTTCTTTTTGTTTTATTTGAATGGAGGGTAAAATTGTCAAAAACTAATGAAAAGAACCTTCTGTACAAAGAAATTTAAAAGGTAGGGGCGAAAATGTCAAAAAATGAAAAGGTTTGGACGTTTTCCACAATAAACTTGAAAGGTATGGACATTTTGTGCTAATTACCCAAATAATAAGTATTGTTACGCCTCTTTTGACGAGCTCTAGCTTATGGACACGTGGCAGCCAACGAACAAGCCTAATTAGGCCCACACTCCATATCACCATCCCTACCTCACGAGGTGAGGCCATACAAATAGCCTCTTCGTTGATGAAAGCACCTCCCATTTCACCTCTTCCAAGAAATCTTTTGTACGACATCTTCTGGAGATTGATTAACGTAATATTTTTGTAGCAAATGCTTAAAAGGTCAAGTCTATATTTTAGATATCAAATCTAGACTCTAAGTGGCCACTTTTCAGAAAACATTAAGGGCCCATTTGATTGCAAATATGGAATTTGGGTGGAAAGAAAACGAATTTCAGAAAATTGAATTGTCTAGAAATTATTTTATTGGGACATGTCAATTAACTTGTTTGATTGATATAATTTTTCACGTGAAAAATGTTGAAATAAAAGTATTTTTTGGTGTTCATTTGATTTTATTTTACATGAAAATTGTAAATTAAAGGAATAGAATTTACTAGTATTGAGGATAGAATTTGTTTCCATTGCAAAAATAAAATAAAATAAAATAAAATAAAATAATAAAAAAGTAAAGAAAATCATCTATCTTTTAATGTTCATTTGACTTTATTTTACATGAAAATTGTCAATTAAAAGAAAATATTTTACAATTAAGGATAGAATTTGTTTATATTGCCAAAATAATAATAATAATAATTAATTAAAAAAATTGGCCAGCAACCTAGAAAATGAATTCTCACCATTCATTTTCATCAATTTGGTGGAAAATGGCTGAGATGACATAAATGTGGAAAAATAAATTGTCTAGAAAAAACCTATCAAACATGCATTTTTGGTTTAGGATGAAAATAAAATTTCCATTTTCCATGGAAAGTAGGCTTATCAAATAACTCCTAAATGTCAATCAATTTCTGTTTGACGCTTAGGAAGAGACACCTCGGTCATGAGGATGATGCCACATGCCCCTTGATCTAACAATAACAATTCATCCCCTCCTAATGTAAAAACTCACACTTAACCCCTATTTGATTGCCATTATTTTGAAGAAAAAATGATGTTTTAAATAGTGATTTTTTGAAATATATGTTTTTCAAAAAGTATGGTAAAATTTTGGATTTACTTGTAAAATATATTATTGTGTGAATATGTAATTAAAATTAAGTATAAGAATTAAAAAGTTGTTTTAAAGAAGAGACAAACAGGACCTTAGTGCCATTTAAAGGTAATGCAATATTATACACTCAAACTATAACTTTGCTCTCTCATTGTTGTCTTTATATTCCCGAATTTGAACACCTTACATTGTGGCTCATGTCGTTGGCACATCACACCAAATACTTATTCGAATTTGACCAATTTGAACAAATCGTCTTCCCTATCATTGGAAAAGGTCGCGTGCTCTAACAATTTGTCCAAGTGTGCAGAAAGAGGCTACGTGAACGTGAGAGAAATCAAGATCTATTGGCCACGTCATCCTTACAAATATCGAGGTTAACAGATTGATTATAATAAACCATACTATTAACTACGAGCAACCCCTGGAAAAAGCTCGTTGAAAAAGTGTTTCAACTGTTTCTTGAAAAATGTTTTGTTTTTGAATGAAAAACAAGTAGAAGTCTCGTAAAAAGAAGGTATAGAGTGTTCTTTGGTGCTTTAGGTGTTTGCATTCCTTGAAAAAAGAATACTCGGGGAGGAAATTTTGCTCAAAAGACCCCCACTTTGGATAAAAGAGGCGTCTATTCATAATAAGTGCTAGAAAAGATGAGACACATCCAATGAGGTTAAGGGAGGTCTTAAAGAAGAGGTCCTTCAAACCAATGTTATTGATCACCATCACTGTCAAGGTGGGAGGGTCGTGGCACTTCTCACTAGAGATGTGGCACAAATAATAGCCAGCATTAGAAACATAATGGAGTTCTACTCCATCATGCAACATCTCATAAAAATGCAAGAGCAAGTGATTTATCAAATGCCCAAAAATGCATCAACCAGGCCTTTTCCACTAGCAAGATAAGGAGGAAGTACAAAGCGAAAGGCTAATCCCATAGGCATGGGAGAGGTACTAGCCCTATTGAAAGGAGGTAGAAGTAAATGTACAAACAAATTACTCATGTAACCAACCTGCAAACTATCCGTTCGATGGAGAGAACATTTTCCTCCTAACTAAGAATGAGAGCGAAGACCTCAAATGTTCGCTAGTATCTTTGATAGGATTGGCCCAGATGTGCCTGGAAATAGGCCCTTATAACTACCTCATATAACAAGGCCTCATAAGCAAATTTAAAGTCAAAGACCGCAAAACCCCAACCTAGAAATAGGTGAGACAAAAGGTTAGCAAAGGCCGTAAGAGAGTAAGCTGAAACTCCCAACCGCATAGGTACCAAGCTAAAGATGATGATTATGATGGACCATGTAGGCCCTATGAGCTTGATGATAACCTTTCATTTTGCCAGGAGCTATGAAATGCCCATGTACCAATTCACTTTATGCTTCCCAAGTTCCCTAAGTATGAAAGAATGAGTGATACGAAAAAGCATCTCAACACTTATAAGACTCTCATTAGTCTGAGAAGCGCTTTACCATCCTTAAAGTGTAAGAGCCTTCCATTTAATCCTCTACAAATGAGTCAAAAAATGGTACAACAAGCTTCATTCGAGCATTAGGAGTTGCCCAAACCTCAAAAATCAATTCTTGAACTAATATCTATCCAAGAAGGAAATACATGCTCTTATCTAACACCTCCTAGACTATTCACTATAGGCAAATGGTCGGTAAAATGCTAAACAATAGCTAGCCCGTTTCACTGATAGGATGACCTATTGTAAAAAGCTAACTGGTGTAAAGGCCCTTTCAACCCAAAAAGGAAGCTTCAACATGAACACCCTATTCTGGAGGGATGTTTACAATAAGAAGTCGACCACTTCTGATGAACTGGTGAAGGAAATAATTGATCATCACAGAGCAGTTAACAGACTCCCACCCCTTAAAGGTAAAGAGAAAGATGTCCCACCCTTAGTAAGTAAACCATTAATGGACCCAAGTTGGGCATATAGTTACCCCTACTTTGGGCCAAGCCCTTGTCACGACCACTTTGAATGTTGTACCAACCTTGGCTTACAAAAAGGTTGGAACTAGCGGCTATGGAGATTGAAGAGATGTCCTTCGACTACCCTTCGACGACCCTCTCATCAAAGGGGTGGAAGTACTGGATCTAGGAATAGACCCTACATTAATATACAGCCCTTCTACACATACCATCAATTGCATGGTTACAACGCCAACCAGTGTAGATAGGTGGCATAACAAAGAGCGAAATAATTTTCCCGAGAGCTTAGGCGAGAAAATCACCCCTCATAAGGAAATTCGTCCTCGCATAGGCAAGATCAACGACCTAGGCAAGATGAGATAAAGCGACTTCCTAGAGAAGATCTCCTTCGCCATAATAGGGATGAGAACAGAGAGAGGCCCAAAATGAGCAAAGGCAAAGAAGGGATCCCTATCGAACGTGGACAATGTACTTATCCAAAAGATAAACACAATCTTTGGATGTCCCTATATATGAAGCGAGTCTCGGAATGCACAAAGAAATTACGCTAGGGAGGCCAAGGATACTCTAATGGCCAGCTACATAGTCAACAACCAACCTCATGGGCCTGGGAATGTTCAGCTATCACTTTCACCCAAGAGTTGTGGTAGCACGGAACAGGCTGAAGCATATGCCGGTAGACAATTTAAGGTTGGTTAACATCCTATTTGGGGCCATTTAGGACAAAATGCCAGTGGACCATAAACTGACCTCTCTACTATATGGATTAAACGGTGGTAAAATCATCCCAAGATAAAAAAATTACTCTTGGAGTGGAGATGGGAATAGTTCCTCAAATGGTTCGCTACTATACTAAGTTCTTCATAGTGGACAACAAGTTGGCCTACCTTGGAGTATTAGAAAGATTTGCATTGAAGGAACTATAGGCCATCAACTTTATAGATCACTTATACATGAAGTTACCAACAAAACATGGCATTATAACGGTCACAGGTGATCATATGGGGGGCTAAGGAATGCTACTTGAATTCTCTAAGGAAGACCGAGTCCCGTGATGTTAATATAGTGTTAATTGACACGAAAATGGTTGACATCCTCGAAGAAGGGTAGACCCCTAAATAAGAGGAAGACGTCGAGATAATAGATGTCCTTAAAAATAGAGGACCCCAAAAGAAGGGATTATACGTGATGAAATGGAATCTAACACACAAACGGCTCTAGCGGAAAAATTGAAAAGCTTCTCCATAGATCCTACCAAGTCACTACAAGTAGGGAATAGTATATTACAAGAGGCAAATGAGAAGCTTAAGGGCTTTTCATGCAAGAACTTGGATATCTTCACTTGGAAACATAAAGACATAGTTGGCATTGACCTAAAAATGGGTTTCCACAACAACAAATTGATCCAAAATTATTTTTTTTTTGCATAGACAAAAGTGGAGAGCCTAAACCCAAAGAGGTATGAAGCCTTAAAGGAAGAGGTTGAAAAGTTGATAACCAATAGCTTCATAAGAAAAGCCCTATATACGAAGTGAATCTCTCCAATCTAGTCTTTGTACAGAAGCATAATGACAAGTAAAGGGCCAGCATAAACTTCTCCAACATCAACCAAGCTTGCTCAAATGACAGCTTTCCTCATCAAAACATAGAACACTTGTGGATGCCACCATGGGACATGAGATGTTGAGTTTCATGAATGCCTATTTAAGGTACAATTAGATCTGCATAATATAATAAAGTGGTCATGTCAATACGAAAACCTTTTGTTGCGCTACATTTTAAAGTATTTTTCTTATGTACTAAATCACTAAATTATCCATTTAATTATTATGTGCACCACAAGTCTCCTAGCACTTGTCAACTTCATTTTTTTACTCTATCATTTTTATTTCTCAATCATCACTTATTTTTTAATGATTTTGCCAATCTTTTTTTTAATTATATAGTAATTTTTTATTTAGATATTTAGTGTAAGTTGTTCGAGTGAAACTCGTAAGCGTACGGAATCATTCTACAAGTAATAGAAATAGTGAATTTATCATCCCACGACGAATAAGGTTTAAAATATATTTTAATAGTTAGTATTAAATTCGAGTGAGAAGTGACAGCAAAAAGAGTGATTTTGTGGTTGTTTATACTACTACTAATCTATACGAATAGAGCAAGTAAATTGTGATTTTATCGAATGTGAATGCTCATATTGAATCCATGATTTCCTCTATTTCTATATATTTCAATTATCAATTAGTAATCTAGTTAATTTTTAGTATTTTTCTATAATCGATAAAGCTAATATATTAAATGCTCTTTTCCAAGAAACACCAACCTATGATTAACATGACCCTATCATATTTATAGTTCGAATTCATATGAAAATCATGCATTTAGTTTAGGTTATCTACATGATTGCACGTCATAAATATTATTTCTAATACGTATTACCCATGCGTTGATTTTACCTCATTCTAAACTTATTGTGAGTATTTCTACATTATAACAACTAACTAACTATTCAATCGATAGCCAAACAATTAAATAGTGCATAGATGATGAGTTTGTGACATGATTATAATCATACCTTGGAGTTGGTGTAGCATAATTTTGGTTGCAAAATCTACAGAAATAAGGTTCATTCATATTTGCACTTGCAGATTTATTGCAGAAAAATGCTAAACGACCCGCGGGGTTGACACCACGGCTGACCACCCTCTCACATGCCTAGGTGGGTCCCATTAAATAAAATAATACCGACCTCCCCCATGTGTGTGTGGGGTGTCAACCCCGCAGTCAAGCTCGTGGGCTATGTAGCACAACCCTTTATTGCAAGTGTCACATGATAGATACCATAGTGGTTGGTTTAATGCAACCAATGTGAAATTTTCTTTTGTCCATAAGAATTTTTTTTTTTTTGGCTGCAATGTTTAAAATTTCATGTAAAAAAATATATATGTATTAGGGATAGGGGTGAAATGCTATGTAAGTCAGAAGATGTCGTGATTTGGTGTACCATAAGTTGGAGTTGCTATACTTGTTTGATGTTGACTAACTTTTTTTTTTGGTGGACAACAAATGGTGGCGGATGTGGGAAAGATACATATTTTTCTTGCCACAATGTCATTTACTGTTTTCATATTGTTTTCCAGCCTAATGTGCATGTAAGATTTCAATTGTTAAAAATAATAAGGAAGTTAAGAATAATACAATAGATATAAGTATGTAAGTGAATTAAGTAAGATTATGCCAATGCCTTAGTTCAAGAACTTCCTCCAATGGGGATTAATGAGTATTGATGAGTTGATTTTTGTGGAGACGGATAGACGTAAATAGACATGAAATTTAGTTTTTGTGTGTGAGGTTTAAATTGATATGCGTTTGTGTGATTGTGCAAGAGGATGAGCGAATTTACCATTGAAAGAAGTTACTCTTAATTTGCTGCTCATAAGAACTGGTTTTTTGGTGATTGTGTTGCAAATGGTATTACATTCATTTGTAATGAAATTATCCCACAATTCAAGCATACATGTTTCTAACCTGTAAAGGTTTTTAGTTGTATTTAATATTTAAATAAAAGGGTTATTTTATTGTTGATAGTAGTAAGTGTCTAACCATTTGTTCATGAGAATGGCATCTTGTACTGTTGATTAGTTGTTATGAATTTGAATTACTACGTTGGGGAAGATGTTGATTGCAATTCCAACGATGACTACAAGGAGTAATATATATTAGTAATTAGTATGGGATGTAATTTATGTCTAACATGGAAGTAATGAAGTGTAGGATGTTAACATGATTGCAAGTACTTACTAATTTCTGCATTTTTATCCACGTATGGTTGAAGATTTTCTAATGACATGAGGTTGTAGGCTGATGAAAGGAGAGAGTTAAATTGTTTACTAACTTCAACAATGCTAGTTTTGGCATTGATTGTCTATTGGATGTTACCAAGTTGGGATCTATAAATTTTATTTGTTTCTTTAACTTGTGCATTTGAGATAAGGTATGTTTTCTGTGGTAGTAAGGTGTCTTTGAAAGATGTGATGGCGTTCTCCAATATTGTAGCCTGAATATTGTTCCCCTCCACCAAAAAAAAAAAAAAGGGGGGTAAATCTTAATGTAAGGGAAATTTTTTTAGCATTTGAAAATGAGTATTGAAGTGGAATGTTAATCTTACTTAAATGGTGAAGTTTTGTGATTTATGTTATAATGCAGGAATAGGATGAGATATAATGTATTTGATGTTAGACTTTTTTGACAGTCAACTATGCATGAATGAAGAGTATCTATTATTTCTCTATCCATGCGTGTCGATATAGATATGTATATATGTATTTAAAATATTGATTTGTTGGACAGAGGTGAAATTTTGTTGGCATTTGTTAGAGTTAGAAAGCATATGCATGGACATTTGAAATTGAATGGTTCAGGGAAAAGTAAATTTTTGTTGCTAAGGAAATTTGTGTTTGTTTTCCTGTGTGTTTCTTGAATATGAAAAAGAAAAACTTCTTGTTATAATATTGTTTTTACATGATATAACCCTAATGCTTAGGTCTTCGAAAGTGTTTCACAAATTAGGAAATATTCTTTTAACTATTTGGAGGTGTAAAGAAGAACTGGGGGCTTCTACTAATTTATTATTAAGAAAAAGAAGATGCAAAGAACTTATTAGATTATATTATATTATGCTATGCTTAGGAAAAAGTCAAGTGCATCAGTTATAAATGAATTAAGGCTAAAACATTAAGTTATTAGTGATGGCACATACTCTTGTTGGTTATATGTAAATCTAGATGGGACTTTTATTGAGTTATTTTTTATCATATGTAGGGGTTAGACATAAATTTTAAGTACGGAGACTGAAAGAAATTGGAAACTGTTCGGTGAGGCGGAAATTTGACAAGCTTTGAAAAGGAAGATTAAGTTTACCATTTGAGTGTATAGTGCACAAGAACAATAGATTTGGATATAGAATGCATTAAAGAAATTGATATGGTTTTCCTCTTTCGAAAGAAAGGAATAACTGCATTTTTAGAAATCCAATTTTATACATTTTTTTTCATTGATATATTCTGGAATCTGGTACATTTGAGATTTCAAAATATTAGAACTTGAATGAATTAAATTTAGCCATCTTGTTTTCAAAGAAAGAAAGGGTTTAAGGACATTATGCGTTCTTGGTTTAGATTGAAAATTGAAAAACAAATGTTAAAAGTTAATGTTTTTTATTTTATTGTGGATCAAAATTTCAAATAAAGGAACTTAAACTATGTGATAAGATTTACCCTAGGATCCATTAACCAAATGTGTTGGTATTTCAATGGGTTGTTTCGACCTTTGTTGGGAGAGCATTTTTATGAAACTGTCGCTTTTACGGTCCAGCTAAACTTCTGAGGTTTGATGTCAGGTATGAGTTTGTATTATGTGACCATCTTTATCTGCAATGAATTATATTTGATTAGCACAGGAGAATGGTAAGAAATAGAAGAGTTAAAATGAAACATAAATATTGAAAAAATATACGAGATGATGTTTTTTGAAAATGTATATAGTTAATGTATGCTGTTGGGTGAAAGAAAGGAAACTACTAGGTTGATGTTAGAAACGAGCAAATGAAGTTGGAGAAGATAAAATGTGTAAAAGTTTTATTTGGTGTCTTAGATGTTGAGAAATAAGATGTGGAAGTGGATTGAAATGAAGAAAGTTTAGTATGAGTGGTGTGAAAATTAGATTTTTGTTTTAGGCTATGTTTGAGCCACATTTTTTTCAAAAAAATACATTGTTAAACAATGATTTGACATCATTTCAATCACATATTCTTTAATAAAATAATATTACACGCAAATTCAAAACTTTTCTTTATTTTTTAACCACATTTTTTATCAATACACTATTCAAAAATTAATTTTTAGAAATATAATGTGGCTCAAACAAGAGCTTAATATAGATTGGAAAAGTGGTTAGGGGAGACTAGAATTTCTGCTTACTATTATAAGCAAAGGTTTTCCAGGAATGGTTGTGGGTAAGCGGGTTGTCAGGTGTTGCCTATGTGGATTTTTGTAAGAGACGGATGTTCTTTTAGTAAAATTAGGTGTTTGTAGTGAAGGAATTTTTTTATTTTTTTCAGTTAGTGTGTGAAGTATAAAAAAGTAATGACAGTAGGCAAATTTGGAACATCTGATAAAAAGAGCAGTTGTGGTCAAAATGTAATTCAATGTGTGATTTTAAATGAAGTACTATAATAAAACTAATAGGAGGAAATTTCATCAAATGTCCATTTTTATCTAGTCATTTGCAAAAATATTCATTATTGCAAATCATTGTAAAAATGTTCAATTTGAAAAAATTTAGACCAAAATACCCTTATTAACAACTTTTAATTCCACACTAAGACAAAAAAATGGACATTTTTGCAAAATTATTATTGACGAATAAAATTTTGACACATAACCTACCATATTTATTTCAAAAATATACATGTCAAATCACAATAAATGCTACATTTTTCGTTGACTCAGAAATGTCGAGAACGACATTTTCAAATGTAGAAAAATGTCATGTTCAAAATAAAATGTCATTCTAGACAAATGAAACGATGTTCAAATGTCGAGAATGACATATGTAATGTCGAGAATGTCTCCGTGACACGGAGGCACTTGCCTCTGTGTCACGAAGACGTGATTTTTTCTTTTTTTTTAATGAAACGGTATTCAAATGTCGAGAATGACATATGTAATGTCGAGAATGTCTTCGTGACATGGAGGCAAATGTCGAGAATGTCTCCATGACACGGAGACGTGATTTTTTCGTTTTCTTTTTTTAATGAAACAATGTTCAAATATCGAGAATGATATATGTAATGTCGAGAATGTCTCCGTGACACAAAGGCAAATGTCGAGAATGTCTCCATGACACGAAGGCACTTGCCTCCATGTCACGGAGTAGTGATTTTTTTTTTTTTTTTTGTGAAAGTATCATATTTTTTATTTTCACGTTATTTTTTTAAAGTATTATATATATTTTTTTTTTGTCGTCTAAATTTATTTTAATATAACTTCTCATGGAAGCCACTTCTCAAAATTCGTGACAAATTGATAAAAAAATCAAATGTCGACAACGACATTTAAAATGTCGAGAATACCATTTCAAAATGTAGCTTTTCATTAAGGGCATAATAGACAAATTGACACTAAATTCAAATGAGTGGACACTTTTCAACTCATAACTCTTAAAATTGGACATTCTTGAAAATACCTATAGACAATGATGTCTACATAAGGTGACTGTAGCGATCCCTCTACTTTATGAAAGCACACAAAAAATTGAAAAAAGAGAAGTATGGCAGTGTTAAACAATTTTACCTATTTAAGGAGAATAATAACTTCGTTACTAAACATGCTACTCTTAATATTTCAGTTACAAATGCAATATTTCAATGCCTATCATGACACTTGAAATGAAATTGTAATTTGATAGGACAAAAAAAATTAAAGAAAATAAGCAGGACATAGTAAGATCCTATCAAATCAAAGATCAATTTCAGTTTCTGCCTTTGGTGATGGATGCGGTGATATGATTAGCATTCCAAGAATCTAAATGACGAGATTAATTCATGGCTAAGTTTGGCATTAATTGTATGTCATGACAATAAAGTGAACACAGTGTAAAATGCCACACCATTGTGTTAGGAATGTGACACAAATTAAGAGATTGAAAAAGCATAATTTGACTAGAGTTGCCAAGGAGATTAAATTCCTAATTGGAATCTAATTTCTTACATTTTGGGACTCTACTTGGGGTTTGGTCGTGTAGCATAAATATTAGGCTGCTTTGTTAATTTAGATAGAGTAACAGATAGAAGTCAATTGCTAAATTACTTTGTATTTTCCATATTGTTGAATTAATAAACATCGTCATTTGCCATTAATCCTTTATTTTTTCTTTACTTCTAAACATTGTTTTTCGGTATGATCTAGTATACTTCAATATTGTGATATAATCTAATTCTTTACAATTCGGTTTGGGATCAACAAGTGGTATCAGAGCTTCCGCGACCAACAAGTCGTATCAGAGCTTGCTTCCTTTCGTAGATTGGTTGAATTTTTTTCGGAATGATTAGGTTGAAGTATGATATTCCACAATTAGATCGCAATTACAAGATTTTTTTGTGGCAAGTAAAGATGAGGGCTATTCTAGCACAATTGGATTTGGACGATGCGTCGTTAGGTTTTAAGAAGATGCCAGCTAATTGGACAATGAAGAAGAAACAACGAAATGGTCGAAAGGTTGTGTCGTTGGTTCATCTTCATTTATCCAACAGTATTCTGTAGGATGTCTTGAAGGAGAATATGACGAATGCTTAATGGTTGAAACTAGAGCAGCTATGTATGACTAAGAGTCTTACCAGTAAACTGGCTCTT
Source organism: Olea europaea var. sylvestris (assembly GCF_002742605.1). Lineage (NCBI taxonomy): Eukaryota > Viridiplantae > Streptophyta > Magnoliopsida > Lamiales > Oleaceae > Olea > Olea europaea. The sequence goes on along the minus strand of NW_019247890.1, from coordinate 365,889 downwards.
AAGTAGAAGCTGTATTCTCATCTAGGGGTGTCAAAAAGGCTCGGTGGCTCGGCTCGAAAAAAGCCCGAGCCCGCCCGACTCGTGGCTCGTAGGGATCGAGCCTAGGCTCGGGCCGAGCCTCAAAATAAGAGATCGGCTCGAGCCCGGGCCATTCTCGGCCCCAGCAAATAAAAGAAAAAAAAAAATTTTGAAAAATTTTTTTTTTTACCTGCTGCCGTGCAGCAGGCGTGACCTGCTACCTAAGGCAGCAGGTCACAGGCAGCTGTAACCTGCTGCCTAGGCAGCAGGTTACAGCTGCCGGGTAGGGGGGCAGCCGGGCAGGGCAGCTATATAGCTGCCTTTTTTTTTCGTATTAGACTATTAGTAATTTAGTACATTATACTGTTATATTTTTGAAATTCAAATTTGAAA
>NW_019247890.1:363155-364211 GCF_002742605.1 Olea europaea var. sylvestris | reverse complement strand
GACTCGAACATAATTTAGAAGATTGGGAATGGTCTCTTGCATTTCACGTGAAAAAAATTTTAAAATCTTTTTTCGATACTACAAAGGAATGTAGTGGAGATTATTACCCTATATCTTCATTTGTTTTACAACATTTTTTCTACATTTCACAAGCATTTCATAAATATAGGAATTTGCCACTTTTTGCTGATGTAGTCCGCTCTATGGAATTAAAATTTTGTAAATACTGGGATGAGTTGCCTTCTTTATTTCTTTTAGCTTCAGTAATGGACCCTCGACTTAATTTAACTGGCACAAAAACTACTGTAAAGGGGATATCAGATTTTTTGAATATAGAATTATCACACGTGCATATAGAATCTTTTTTATGTGAAATGTATAATTATTATGCTGAAAAGGAAGGTCAGCGTAGTTCTACTTCCCAAAGTTCTTTTTCAAGAAATATTACAACAAATCCCGAAAATTTATGGAATTATTTAGATAGCAATACAAGTGCTCCTTCATTTAGTTCTAGTTCTAGCTCATCAACATCTAGAGCGATCAATATTGGTGGTACAAATCTTGAAATTCCTTCTGAGTTAGCTAGGTATATGTGCGTGGATGTTCGTTGTGTGTTGCAACCGCACGAATTACAAGAATTTAGTCTTTTAAATTGGTGGAGATGTAACGAAAGGCAATATCCAATTGTATCAAAAATTGCACGTGATCTACTAACACCTCTGATGTCTACGGTAGCATCGGAGGCTGCATTCAGTTTAGGTGGTCGAATTTTATCAGATGAACGATCAAGACTAAAAGAAGATATATTGGAGGCTTTGATATGTTTGAAGGATTGGGAATGTGCAGAATTACGTGTTCAAGAACATGTTGATAGTATAATGGCCGAAGAGTTGCAGCATATCCAAACATAGGATGTTGTAAGTTTTTAAATTAATTATTTTTCTTTAAGAAATGTATTTTTTAAATTTATTTGATTCAAAAAAATTGTACACGAAATATTTTATTCGTGTACAATTTTAACTCCGCCTACGTTGATTGTAGCCGGTCCCAAGCCCG
>NW_019247890.1:350592-363062 GCF_002742605.1 Olea europaea var. sylvestris | reverse complement strand
CCGGCTCGGCTCGTAAAAAGCCCGAGCCAAAAGCTCGGGCCGAGCCTTATTTTTTTGGGCGAGCTTTGGCTCGGCTCGGGCCCAAAAAAAGCCCGTTGTGATTTCCCCGAGCCGAGCCCGAGCCCAAAATTTCGGCTCGCGAGCCGGCTCGGCTCGACTCGTTTACATCCCTATTCTCATCGCATGGCGGAAGGAGGGTCGTTGGAAGATCACATTGCCATATTCAAGGAAATTGTTGTAGATCTGAAAACGTTGGGGGTTAAGTACGATGAAGAGGATCTTGCCTTAATCCTGTTGTGTTCATTGCCTGAGTTTTATGCATCGTTTCGGGATACTATCTTGTATAATCGAGATACTTTAACTATAGAAAATGTTTATGATGCTTTGCACTCGAAGGATAAGATGAAGCATTTGGTTGGAGCTACATCAAGGGATGGGAAAGCTCTTATATCTCAAGATGGTCGACGAAGAGGCAGATCGAGAGTCAGATTTAGCAATGTAACTTATTACTACTGCAAAAAGAAGGGACATATTCGGAAGGATTGTGATATGTTGCAGGCTAAAGGTGATTTAGCTGCAAATCATGGGGTGCAACCTTTGAATTCAGACGAAACCAATGTTGAGAAATATTCAGATGGCGAAGATATGAAGTTGACCATGGTATCTGATGTGGAATCAAGGCCTGACGAGGAGTGGATTCTTGATTCGGCATGTTCGCACCATATGTATTCCGATAGGAATTTATTTCAAACATATGAGGCTGTTTAGCAAGGTGGAGTTGTAATGGAAAACAACCAATCTTGTCATATTGCTGGAATCAATTGAGTCCGATTGCGGTTACAGGATGGGACAGTCAGGACACTTGGCCAGATTCGACATGTTTCAAATCTGAAGAGGAATTTCATCTCGCTGAGTGCCCTGGATTCAAAAAGGTATAAATTCTCTAGAGGGGGTGGAATCTTAAAAGTTCGAAAGGGAGTCCGGGTTGTACTGGAGGGACAGAGAAGATCCCAGTTCTATATTTTGCAGGGGAGTGCAGAACCAGTTAAGAGGAGACATTTGAACAAGTTTAGTACCATGGTGGAAGTTCAGGTTGATACAGTACCTCTTGAGTTAGGCTCTAAGTTGATTCAGAACACTATTAGGGAGAGCGTTGGTGATTCTGCTTTGCCGCCAATTTCAACAGGTACACTGTGTTCAGTTGTTGGGGTAGGACTCATCGAGTGTAGGTACCGTGGTGTCAACAATGTCTTGGATGCTCCTAGAGATGTTGAAGGCGATAGTTCCAGCAAGGGGCCTTCTGATCAAGCAGCTAGTTTGATTATTGCGACAGAGTGTGCTTTGACCTTGTGTGATCAACATTGATTCCTTGGTAGAATTAGGAACCCTGGGTTTGGGTTCGAGTGTCGGTTGTGGACGTCGGGCAGAGGACGAGTGTTTAGTTTATATGGAGTGATTACTGTGTTGATGAGATTCGGCCAGTTCATTTCGTTGCAGACGAATTTGAAATCTACGAGTTTCGTTCGTTGCACTGAAATTTGAGTCAAGATGGAGATTGTTAGGAATATGACTCAAATTCGGAGATTGAAGAAGCATAATTTGACTAGAGTTGGAAAGGAGATCAAATTCCTAATTGAAACCTAATTTCTCATCTCTTGGGACTCTACTTAAGGTTTGGCCGTGTAGTATAAATATTAGGCTCCTTTTGTTAGTTTAGGTAGAGTAACAGATAGAAGTCAATTGCTAAATTGTTTTGTATCCTCCATATTATTGAATTAATAAACATCGTCATTTGTCATTATTCCTTTGTTTTTTTCTTTACTTCTAAACCTTGTTTTTCGGTGTGTGATCTAGTATACTTCAATATTGTGATATAATCTAATTCTTTGCAATCCGGTTTGGAATCAACAAGTGGTATCGGAGGTTCCGCGCCCAATACATTGCTCTCAAAATAAACACGAACAATAAGAGAGTCATATGGACCTGTAAAATATTATCCACTGCCAACATAAAAATAGAACATACTTCCTCAACATCCAACTGAAATCAACAAAATCAGCATCCGACTAAATGAATTAGCTTATGTGGATGCAAAATAGAGAGAGATATACACACTGTATAGAAGCAAGTGTCCTCCTAGTAGGACCGAAGGCTGTCAAATCTATTTCATAACAAGCAAAAGACACCTGCAAAATATATTAACAAAACTAATGAAAAAGTAAGTGACATAGGTAATGTTTCGAAAAGTTAAAATTAATCATAGTGTTCTACTCACAATCACAATAAAATAGCAGCAAACAGGTGCAAAATAGAGAGAGATATACTTACTGCATAGAAGCGTCCTCCTAATAGGATCAAAGGCTGTCAAATCTATTTCATAACAAGCGGAAGACACCTGCAAAATATATTAACAAAACTAATGGAAAAGTAAGTGGCATAGGTGATGTTGCGAAAAGTTAAAATTAATCGCAGCATATTACTCAATATCACAATAAAATAGCAGCAAATAGGTGAGACTTTTCTTTAAAATGATTTCAATGCGGGACGTCTCTAATTGGAAAATGACAACAGTCCTCTAGATTTGAACTGATTGGATTTTGGACAAACGAATAATGCTTGAATAATATCCAAAGAATACCTTCAGTAAGTTGCTTGGTGATGGGGCATTCACCCTATTAGAAGCATCAAAATAATTTGAAAGAGATTGAGTTGAATTCTCTGAATAAACTATGCCCAAGGGTTCTACGAGTATTGCAAATGACTCCTGTGAAATAAACCAGAAAAAAGTAAAGCTATGAACTTTCATGAAATCATCAGTCTGTAGAGAAGAAATTTTTTTAACTTTCTTTTTTCAGTTAGGCTTTTTGTCAGAATCCTCTTACAAAATTCTGTCACCATATTTTCTAATAATCCACAAGAGCGCCTTATCTACTTGCTTTGTAGTCATATGAATTTATGGAATCTAACTTAGTGTAATTTAGGTATATTGATGTGTATCGTATCTAAAGCTTCACAAAGTGTGGTCCTTGTTACCAAATTGTAACTATCAGTGTCTCAAAAATCCACTTCAAGTAAAATGCAACAAGTATATCTATTACAAAGAACCAACCATGAATATACATTTTAAGTAAACTTAATGTCATAACTTCGCACAAATATAATTGGCCAGATGCTAATTCAAAGTATCACTTAAAACTATTTAATTTGTCATGGCATAAATGAACTTTTGAAGGGACTATGTTGTTCTCATTTAATCTTAACTTTATTAATTACACAGAAAGGCAATTGAATTTCATACCTTGACCTTGTTTGAGCCCCATTTTTGGGAGAAAATGAATTTTTGAATAATGTATTGATAGGAAATGTGTGGTTAAAAAATAAGTAAAAGTTATGAATTTGTGTGTAATATTATTTTATTGAAGAATGTGTGGTTGAAATGATGTCAAAACACTGTTTAAAAATGTATTTTTTTGGAAAGAATGGGGATCAAACAAGGACCTTATGTGGCGCGTCTATACTCTTGTTACCTTGAGGAAAGTAGAAGAGCATATCCCCAAATGTGGCATGTTATCTATGGGACAGTTACATCTAAGACAACAGTGGCTTACAAACTGCTTGCTCTTCTGTTAAATACATAAATCCCAATATTATTAGAATGCATAAATAAAGCACTTGAAATTAGAATTTTTTTGCCGACATAAAATACAGTAAAAGGCTAATATTTTGTACATTATACCTGAGGTCCCTTAATCAATAAAACATGCAAAACCAGGGAAAAAGGAACAATACCTGATGATGTTACCACTAACTGATCCACAAACATAATCATTCCAAAAGAACACAAGGTTTCTTGTTGCATAATCTGTTTAAATTTTATCCCTATAGAGAGGTTAGTTCCGAGGCCATACTAGTTTATGAACATTAACTCCTTCAATTATGCTAATTTCTATCGAAACTCCAACCTCTTACCTGTCAAATGGTATTTACTACATCTGAATAATTGTGAGAAGGAGTCATGAGATTGACTTACCTTGGAAAGAAGTTTGGATTCGTAATTGTGAGAAAGAGTCATAAGATTGACTTACATTTGAAAGATGTTTGGAAACGTGAAGTGAATGCTATAAAACTTCCATTATGAATTCAATTAAATTCTTCAATAAAAAAAATTAAAAAAAAAACACAAGTATTAAATATTAATAAAGATTTTTCTATTTGTTTATAAAAATAAAGAGGCTAAAATGTGCTTTGTAATGATTATTGGCAAATCTAAATGAAAAAATAATGTCACGTATATACCATTGTAAACAACATTTTTAGTACATCTCTTATGTGATTTTTAGATTGTTGTTGGTTTGATAAGAACTTTAATGTTTTTGCTAGTTTTGGCTCGAGACAAAGCAACATATAATTGTCCATGGGAAAATATTGGCTCGAAAAGATATAAACCAACAAAATCAAGTGTTTATCTTTGAGATTTATTAATTGTCATTGCAAAATATTGACGAATTGGAAATTGTGTTCTTTTGAAGGTGAAAGGACTTTTGTTCCTTTGAAGTGGAAAAAAGGTATCCTAGGAAGAAAAACTCTTTTTTCTTTAAAATCTCCAATTGCGATTTCAGAATTTAGAATATTTCTTTGAAAACTTTTACAAATAAGTCTAATTCCATTGTAACGATCTTATGAAGGATTAATGTTTCTGAATGACAAGACACGACGGTTTGGTTTGAGTATAAGTTCATGTGGAGGTTTACCATTTTGAGTAAGTATCTAAAAAAAAGTTTTCCTGCATGTTTTGGCTAGTTGTATCAATAGCTTCATCAAAACTAAAATAAATGAAAGCTTTTAAGGAAAGTGACTAATTAACAAATTATTGATTTCATCAATGTACTTATTTTTGGAGTTAAAATAACTCTATTAATCATGTAATGAAGATTGTGAACATAATGATTTAAAACTGGGTAAACTATATCTATTAATAATTGTAAAGAAGTGATGTGTTCTTCGAAATCTATAGTTATGTCAGGCGAAAGTTTTATCATATCACATAAATGTTTTTTTTTTTTTTTTATCAATTCTATCTCCCATATTGAGTAAATATTTAGAAAACAATATATCTCGTGCAGCTCTCATACTATGTTTTGACTTAATCTTAGTTTTGTAAATAACGACCATAAGTAAAAGTTCAAGACTTGCTCCTATTAATTCATCCTAACTACCTCTTTGAACTACAGGTAAGATTTGATGAAAAATCTCCCCCTAAGACAACAACTTTATTTTCGAATGGGAATTCGAAATCATTAACATCTCTTAGCATTTCATCTAAAGCTTCAACAACATATCGATTCACCATTAGAGCTTCATCCCATATGATTAGATTTGCCATTCGAAAGGTTCAGCTAGAGCACTCTATTTACTAATGTTACATATTGTGGCACTACTAATCTTTTGAGGTATTTTAAATTTACAATGTGCCGTTTTCCACTAGGCAAAAGACCATCTGCAACATCAGAAAATGTTATTGCTAAAGCATCACTTGTCTTGGCCTAATTACCTAGTAATGTACAATATAAAAAGGTTTTGCTTGTTCCACCAAGACCATCAACAAAGTACATGTTGCTAACATTAGTATCTACTTTATTTATAATTACATTACACGCTGCTTTTTGTTCAATATTAAGTTGATGTGCACACATGATATCTACTTCTGAGACATTAATGCTTAGTTCATCATTTATTACTCTAGCAACATGTTCATCTTCTTGCAGTTTACACTGTATGATATAAATCTGTAACTATTAATAGCTTTATCAGAAAGTTTTAAAGTTCCATTAAAAGAGCTTTAAGTTCAGTAGTTTGTAGAGACATATCAGCATGTATGAAATCTTTAATCATAAATATTTTAAATTTGGTCCATAGATTTTTCAGATTATTTGGAGCACACAAACTTAGAATTGTTGCAAAAGACGGCGAAATGGAGCAGACATCTGATACCATGAAGCTTCTTGCAAACACAAATAACAATTAACATTTCCATTAAGTAAACCATGTAAAAGTGCAGCTTCCTAGAAAGAAGACATTTCAACACCATTTACAATTTTCAAAGCTTGATATGATGTTGCACCTCTAATAGGTTTAATAAAAGACGCAAGTAATATCTTTCCTTTTCCTTTGGACTTGCTGCAACTATTCTACCGATACAAACACCTTGTTTTCTAGGACTCCAACATTTACTATGTGAGTTCCCAAAAAAAAAAATCTAGAAATTGTTTATATGAAAGAGTTGTATCCTTTTTATCCTCAATATTCATGCGAAAAAATTCCATTAACTTTGTTTTATATAAAAATGCTATGCTCACAATTTTCCCAAGATTGTCAAAACTTTTGTATGTAACAAAATTATTATTTTCAAGGTGTAATTGAAGAGTAACAACTGGAGAATTTATTTTTGAAAGAAAAAAATTAAAAATTCTCCATAATACTTCAGGAGGAGAAATCCATCTAACTATTTGGAAATTTTTAATCTTGTCAACCACAGGTTCTTCGGAATGTACTGAGAAACTAATTCTAGTATGTCCCTTGTATACATATTTATACAATATTTTACATCTTTGATGGTTTAACATATTTCTATGCTTATATGGCAATTAAATTTAGCCAAGAGATATAGATTGTAAGGCACAACCCACCTATTATCTAACCATTACCCTCTAACTTTCACTTTCCTATCAATATTTAAACGTCTATACTTTGGGTATGAAGATTTACCTAACAATGTCTCCGATGTATAATCTATTGGAAAATGGCTTCTACATATTTATTTCTGCTTATGCACACGTTTGTTGGATTTAAAATGCCACAGGACCACATATCATGTGAGTAACAACAATAGAGTATAAATTAGGGTAAATTCGGTTGTCTGAAATTTAACACTAACAATTTTCTCTATAGATTTAGGAGCAGTGATCTTATATGCACATTCTAAAATGATTAAAAAAATGAGTATGTGGTAAACCTCTTTTCTCGAATTCTATATATATATAAGACGACTTTACCAAAATTTTAAACTAATGTCAATTCATCCGTATATCTTTTGTTTATATCCCTTGAACCACCAGTAAAAGAAGACAGCAAAATAATTATTTTACTAGACATAACTGCTCGAATTTACCAGATTTAACACAATCTATAGCCCCTTGGTAAATCGCAGCACATATTTCATCTAATCTAGATGTTTCAATTTTTACATACATATCTACAACATAATGTTGTAACAAACGTCCAGCGTGAAGTGAAATCGACTTATGTGAAAGTCTAACCTGTAACTTGTAGGAATAATATTCTCTACATGATACTTGAGCTCTTATTTTCTTCTTTTGCATAATTGGAAAAAAGGCACACATCGAAAAATTTTGTCTTACTATATGAAATTTTAAACATTTAAAAAACAAATGTACGAAATGTAAATAAATTGTTCACCTATATTTTCAACTGCAACAATTTCTGCAATGTAATTTAATTGATGAAGATCAAATAAATCTTCATTTGCACATGTTTGTTGTCTTTTGCGTTTGTCAATTCTAACAAAACTTAGTGCCATCCAATTTCACCAACAAAAAAAAAACAGTAACAGGTATTAAAGAGGATCATAACAAACAAAATAATAATGTACGTGCAGTTTTTCTCCAAATTTTCAAGAAAAGTTATATTACTGATGTGAACCCGCGTAGCAACGATGGCTACAAAACCCACAACAAGATTGAAATCGGATCCCAAGAATGCCAAAGATTCAAGATTTTGGATTTAACTCACAAAAGATGAACCAAACAACCAATAATTGAATAAATTATTGACCTCTTAATTACACATTTTATGAATATCACCTGAATTTGTGAACGCCACAAGATTGTTAATCTTGATATGTTCGAATTGTTCAATTAAGAACAAGAAAATGGAAGCAAACAAGCTTCTCAATCAATTTTCAATATCAAAAGTCTTGTTTTACAATAAGAAATAATGAACATATTTATACTAAATTCATGAAACCCTAGTAGATACGAAAATAAAGTCTAAAGATTACAAAAGATACCATAAAATTAGATTTTTAACTTAATTAGAAGATTTTACATGAAATTAGAAAATTTGCGTCTCAAAATTCTACTATGCAGTCGCACAGTTATAAGCCATTCAGTTGCATAGAACAAAATTCAGCCTTCAGTTTTGTCTCGAGAACATGCTATGTGGTCGCATGCCTCTAAAGCTATGAGGTCGCATAGCTTAAATTTCAACTCCAACTTTTCATATGCAGAATTTCATGGTGATTTCGGAGTGTACTCATGGGCAAAAATTCGACACCCGAGCTAAAAGTTATGCCCGTTTTAATCCACGCTGTTCGTTTTTCCATATATCGTCCAAAACTTTGAATCCAACGCACTAAACATGATTTCGCCTCATGACCAACATGTAAGTTGTTATTTAGCTTGTATACTTCGACATTTTAAACTCCATAGCTCGAACAAATAATTTGCATAGCTTATTAGCTCGAATCTTGGTTTTGGCCACCTCCCATCAATCAACAAGTCCTCGGTAGTTTGGCACCTATCTCGGATTATATCATCCCCTCTTTCTTCGAAAGGATTCAACCTCGAAACCGAATTCCAAGAATGCCCAAGATTCAGGGTTTTAGATTTAACCCACAAAAGATGAATCAAGCAACCAATAATTGAATAAATTACTAATCTCTTGATTACTCATTTTCTAAATATCACCCAAATCTGTGAACACCACAAGATTGTTAATTTTGATAAGTTCAAATTGTTCAATTAAGAATAAGAAAATAGAAGTGAACAAGCCTCTTAATTAATTTTCAATATCAAAAGTCTTGTTTTACAATGAGAAATAATAAACCTATTTATACTAGACTTATGAAGCCCTAGTTGACACGAAAATAAAGTCTAAAGATTACAAAAGATACCATGAAATTAGAGTTTTAACTTAATTAGAAGATTATGCGAAATTGGAAAATTCGCGTCTCAAAACTCTACTATGTGGTCGCACAGTTATAAGCTATGTGGTTGCATAGAACTAAATTCAGCTTTCAGTTTTGTCTCAGGAACATGCTATGCGGTCGCATGCCTCTAAAGCTATGAGGTCGCATAGCTTAAATTTCAACTCCAACTTTTGCATGTGCAGAATTTTGTGACGATTTCGAATTGTATTCATGGGCGAAAATCCGACGCTCGAGCTAAAAGTTATACCTATTTTAATCGACGCTGTTGGTCATCCAAAACTTTGAATCCAAACACCAAACATGATTTCGCCTTCATGACCAACATGTAAGTTGTTATGTGGCTTGTTAACTTCAACATTTTGGACTCCATAGCTCGAACAAATAATTTGCATGGCTTGCTAGCTGGAATCTTGGTTTTGGCCACCTCTCGTCAATCAACAAGTCATTGGTCGTTTGGCGCCTATCCCGAATCATATCAATTACAAACTTGATCATTAGTATTAGAATAATCATCAACCTGAATAGCAGCAACTTGGGATGCACATGATGTAACTCTTTGATCTAATCCACAATCAAATCTAATTTTAAGAGTATGAGATTTCAATTTTGGAATATTTGTCAAAGTTGGATGAACAAATTGTGTATGGATTAAGTTCCATCACTTTTGACAAGCTTGGAAAGCATAGACTCTATTAACTTCTCTCAGAAATTTGTAACCGGTGCTCTATTTCATTTTCAGTATTAAAAAAATAAAGTTGCATATAAGAAGGGCAACCATTTCAATTATAAATTTTTCCTTTTTTTTTCTGAAATGCATTTTCGGAAGTGACGGATCAAACACATTTTGGGCATTTTCAAAAACCAAAAACAGAAAATAGCAAACCAAACGCGCTCTAACTTTCTTTAAATGAGGTATATTCTCGCAATTTGATATCTTTATCAAATGTTCTTATATGAAAATTTGTTAAGAAAGAAGTAAAGAAATACACAACATAAATTGAACACGATAAAGAAATCATATATCTGAATAAAGCATGATCTTTTTACTATGAAAAGTAATAAAATCAAGATAAATAAGTTAAATATTTTATTACCTGCTTGATCTTCTTCATTTTCGCAATGAGGAAAAAGAGTACTCGAATCTGAATTGGTTACACCAACAATTGCGAAAATTTTATTTTGCAAAAGTATTTCAGATGTCAAAGATACACAAGATGAAATAAAGAATACACCAACATTGTATCAATATTGTGTAGGCAAAAAATGTAAAATCTCTAGCAAAAATATACAGTTTTGTTTGCTAAACATAAAATAGTAGAATTTTTGATAAAGAACTTGACTTTAAAAGCAAAGAAAGAAAAGAGATCATTTTCATTCAAACTACAATTTTCTTTTGAGAATGAATAATATATTCTATAGTAATATGTTGAAGAAGCAAAAAATCAAGTACTCAATCACAATAGTTTATACATTTAGTTATCGAAATAAAAAAGTATATATAGAAGAAAAAACTAACACAAGTCACAAGAAAAGATGAAAATAATATGTTTAAAAATATGATTTACAAATATGTTTCCTCTTGTTGTTAGATATATATACCTTCCAATTGGTCAAAACATTGAGACTTTCTCTTCGGTATCTGTACGTTGATATTCAATTCAGTAATGGCAATGCACACTACTTTCGTCTTTTATTTTTCTTAGACGGTGAAGTCATTTTTCTAATTGACAATTTTGGTGTTGAAATAAGTGTTTTTTTTTATGTTCGTTTGACTTTATTTTACATGAAAATTGTCAATTAAAAGAATATAATTTACTGGTATTGGGGATGACATTGGTTTCCATCATCAAAAAGCGAAAAAAAATCAAGAAAATCATTTATTTTTTAGTGTTCGTTTGACTTTGTTTTACATGGAAATTATCAATGAAAGAAAAATATTTTTTTTTACAATAATTCTTAGAATTGGTTTTCATTGCCTATATTAAAAAAAAAAATCGCAACAGTAGCCTGGAATTCCACCAACTCAAGGAATAGCACAACTTCCAATAAAAGCTAGAAACTAATTCCATGGAAAATTTTGTGAATCAAACACTACATTTTGGGTGGAAAATTTTCCCCCTATTTGCATGAAATTGGGTGAATCAAACACTACCTTAGTTAGATATTAGATTAGATTAGAAGAAATCAAGAATTAATCTTTTTCGTATATCAATTAAAAAAACTCAATTGAAGTATGAGAAGCAAGAATAAAAAATTTAAATCTTTTTTTTCCAATAAAATTTCTCCTACCAATAGCCGTATCCCACAAATATCGCAAAGAGAACACTCAGTGTCTTCTATAATTTATTGCTATTCTATAGTTTAACTAAATTATAAGTTTGAAAGGAACAACTTTTGTAAAACAAAATATGCATTGGCCTCCCACTACATAATGCATATTTTCTTCTTTCTTTCTTTTTACTCAATTTGAGCTACGTGAAATGGATTCCATTTTAGAGAGAAAAATGTAATTGTGTTTGAGAGAATGCCAGTAACCTTTGCGTCATATCTATGCGACAGAAAACTTTCTATTGCTGGGCTGCAATTCAATTATTGAAACATAAAATTTTAGTTTAGAATTCCCATCTCTGTCTACTTACGTGCATTAGTTATCAATTATAAATCTTCTCCTTTTAATCATTTATATAAAAATGCGTTGGTTCTTGATATTGAGATGATTGAGGTAGCTTAACCTAATTTTGTTGACTTCAATACTTGCCTTCTAATATTTACAATGGTTATTTTCATGTTATTTACTATTGATTTCATGCTATTCATTTTAGTTGTTTGGATTTTTTTTATTTTATTTTTTTTAGAAATTAAATTATTCTAAAGAATATGGCCAATAAATATTTGTGTTGAGTGATTTGTGCAATGGTGGAGAGATTATTGTCCATTTTAGATTAATTAGTAAATAGTCTGGGTTCTTTTATGAAATAGAGATATACTCTTTAACTCTTGACAATCCATTGAGTTATTTTTTACAAAAAAATTAATACAATTTATTGAATTTTAATCGATATGGAGATATAGTAGGTTAAATCATCTGATTATAACTAATTTCACTTGAGAGAGATGATTAGTTAAAATAAGAAAATCGAGTCTAACATATTTAATGGGTATTTGTTAAATTACTTGTTGAGAAATTGATTAAACAACGGTTAAGTGAAATCATAAATCCTAACTACCCTATTTTCCCAATTTTTCATTATTTTTATATTTTTTTCTTTTTGTAATTTTTTTAATTATTTTTACTAATTTTAAAATTAAAATTTAATTGTCTTTTTTTTTTTTTTTAGAATTAAATTAACTTTGGTGTAATTAAAAGTAAACATTCATCGATGGATCGACTCCAACTCATAGTCACTTTATTACTTGAATGCGACCCATACACTTGCAGCTTGTAATTTTAATTAACCGCCTA
>NW_019247890.1:341003-346548 GCF_002742605.1 Olea europaea var. sylvestris | reverse complement strand
TAGCCACATGTTGGCTCACAACACGACTTGGCACTTGAGCCACAGTCTGAGTCATAACAGAGCTAGGCCCTGCAGCCATAGCTGCACCCATAGCCGAGCTAGGCCTTGCGCCCATAGTAGAACCCACAGCCTGAGTTTGGGTACCTACAGCTTGGGACACATCCATGTTGGTAAAATCGGTTGCCATTTCGTCTTCTGAAAGAACCAAACAACAAATTAGTTTCCACAATATAACAAATATAAGAAACTAATCAGTTCATAAATAATAAATATAGGAAACCAATTTTTCCTTTCTGAAAATTTGTTTTAAACTTGTAGGGAAAATCTCAAGTTTCACCAGTTCGGTCGGTTTATGAAAAATGAGGAATCCAGTATTCTCGATTTCAATACCGTATATGCTTTTTGTCCGGTAAGATGATATATAACAGCAAGTTATAGTCGTACAACTAATTGGATAATAACAAAATGAACAACAAATCAACTATTGAATTTACTGCAATAAATAATAGAACGAATAATTAAGATTGCAGGAAATGAAATTTTAAACCAAGGCCTGTGTTACACACAGTTTCCTTAAAATAGATTAGCCCCTTCACCGTCCATGCTAAAGGTTTAAAACGAGCGTCCATTTTTCAGGATACAACGGTAAAACCAGTAGCTTTCGAGCACCGCAGAAACCATTCCGGCGAACTGAGCTAGTGCCTGAACTACACTACCATCAAGACAAAAATGCAGAAAAGACAGAACTCTATGCAAATGAATTTTTTATGTATTTTAAACTTGAAAGCTTTTGCTTTGGCGTATTGAAATGAGAAAAATGAGCCACTATTTATAGGCTAGGCTCCCATTAATGGTAATGACTTTTGAAGTTTCTCATCTTTTTCCTATGTGGGACAAATTCATTTTTCCCACATAAACTCCCTTTTGAGTGGCACACTTTGAGCCTCAATTTCTCATTCACCCGAGCATCATCTTTGGCAAGTAAGTATATGATTTTGATATACTCACGGAGGAGAACACAAATTAACTTTCATCTTCCAAATTGAACACCGGGTCCCATTCAAAACTCGTGCCAAAGTCGGCCCATAACTCAGGTTGTTTTTTTTTTTTTTTTTTCAACACAATGTTTGTCTGATTGTTGGAAACTAGGGCTAGAATATTGTTGAAATGGAGGTGGCGATGCCATGGTGTAGGTTCCATCAACGGTGCCTGAATAGAACTAAAATCAGCAAGGAGAATCGTGCTAAACAAACCTAAATGTCATAAAAATATCCTCTACCATCGATACCTATCATGACGGAACACCACCTATGCCATCTGCCACCTTAGTTGTACCCACCAACACCTTAGGCCCCTTCGAATTTAGCCCTAATCACATAAGCTTCCTTTTTGTTGTTTTTTTGCATCAAGAACATTATTTTTTGTGGTTATACATGATTTTTAGAATTGTTCGAACTCCACCAATTCAAAAACAAAGCAGATAAAAAAATTGGAAAATTGAGATCTTAGAAATTGATTTCTTGTTTCCTACTTCCAAGAAAGCATAGAGACGAAATGATTCTCTTTTTTCTTTTCAACCATATAATATTCAATAAAATACTATTACGGGTAAATAAAAAACTCTTTCTCCAAAAAGTCACTATTTCAAAATACATTTTTAACCCAAAATGGGGCTCAAACAAGGGCATAACTGATTTGTAATATATTATATATTAAATATTAAATAAATTAATAATAATATGATTTATAAAATAATAAAGTTAAAGTTTGATTACTAAAATTGGGAGTTAAAATACAATGTAAATGTAATTTCCTATGTATAGATCCTCCACCATAACCAATTTTCCAATAGGATAGTGTAATAACTCCAGCCCTATTTATACTACTAATTTTGAAAAATAATTTATTTTGCTCTATATTTTAAAACCAGGTTTCCATTTCATTTTAATCCGCAAAAATCAATTATTGCCACTTAATAATTTCATTTTTGGTGAAAAGATTTCTAGTTTGTAGTAAATCATCCATCCAATTATCTGTTCCAGAAATCCTATTTGATAATTTCAAAAATTTCTAGTTTTTGCTTTCAATTCAAACGAAGATTCATTGTTTTGCACTGATATTATCAAAATCGAAGATTATGAGATTTGGCTTATAGATCATAACCTGATACTTACATACACTGGAAAATAAGAAAATAAATATTTCTTTCTTTTTTAAAGATTGTTAAATATGAACAACAACTAGCACAGGGTAGAAAAGAACAAAGGTTATTTATATTTCAAGGGAATTGCTATTGCCATTCACTATTATTATATATCTATTGCACTCTCACTGAAATAAAGTTTGCTTTTTACGGTGTGCTCTAAATGTGTGCCCCAAATACGTTAATTAATTGAATTATTACGGCACACATTTAAGGCACGCTATAAAAGCAAACTTTTTACGGCATGCCTGAAATGCAAGTTGTATATAAATGCCGTAAAAAACTACTTTTGTTGTAGTGATATTTCTATTCCTGTTAAATTTTTAAAATTAAAAAAAATATTGTTTTCGTCCATGTTTTTTTTCGATATTGTCCTTCTTTTTCGTCTTCTTCTTCCACAAATCTTCCATCCCCAGCTACAACAAAGAAAAAAATAATAATAATAAAATTTGAAGCATATTTTCACACAAATAAACCGGATAATGTTTTCCAAGTTCGGCAATTAAGATGATCACTTATCGTTATAGTAAGCGGAGCTGGCCCCGATAATTATGAGGCCCTAAACATAATTTTTTTTAACAAAAATACCAATGATTAAATTACAGAAATAATATTTAAAATGCTTAGAAATGATACTGTAAGTCCAATTCTACAGAAAAGTCCATATCCAAAAAAAAAAAAAAAAATAGGAACAAAAAATGTTGTTGATCTACAAATTGTGTGAGATTGAGTATAATCATTGAAATTACAAACCTATCTGAAAATAAATATCTTACAGTAGATGAGTAGAAATATGAGAATTCTTGCAAGACAATCCTTTTGATAGCTACTTTGTTCCTTCTATGAGATTGGACTTTGCCATAAACACAATTCCTTTTACAAAGACATCCATCTTTTTTTCTTCTTTTGGAGAAATTATATGTTTCTCTAAAGCAAAGAAAACAAGAAGAAAATTGGTCACCAACAAATTTTCAACACATAAGATATTAAAAAAGGATTAAAAAAAAAACCCTCATTGAACAGAATAAAAAAAAATCTCTTAGGAATTTTGCAATTTGTTTAACTAGATCAAAAAGAACCAGTAGGTAGTAAAAGATTGGAACTATTAATTAGTTACAAAAATACAACGGATTGTTTGGTAGAATTTTGAAATTACGTTTACAGGATTTCAATTTGTAAATTCCTTTCATATTTTTAAAAGAATTATTTTCATCCTTCTTTAGCTTCCCCGATTGACGACAATCTCTCATCCTCCAATTGAAATTGACCTGAATTGGTGATTTTAGTTCAATAAAAAGCAATCTCAATTTCTTTACTATCTTCTACAATTCCTCTAACCCTAGGGGAAACAACTGGTTTTTTAAATGGATTTGGTGGGTATTGGGGTTGGGTCTGGGCTTTTTTCATGAGGCCCTAGGTAGTTGCCTTGTTTGCCTTGGGCATGATCGGCTTTGATAGTAAGTACTAAAACTCGAGATTGAATTGCTGCCTAGGAGTGATGAACACCTCTCCATTTTTACCTCTCCTTCATAGAAAACTTTTGCCAATTTTTAGTGCAATACTAAGCATGAAAACTCTACTCTGCTTGTC
This sequence comes from Olea europaea var. sylvestris, assembly GCF_002742605.1. Lineage (NCBI taxonomy): Eukaryota > Viridiplantae > Streptophyta > Magnoliopsida > Lamiales > Oleaceae > Olea > Olea europaea. The sequence goes on along the minus strand of NW_019247890.1, from coordinate 342,755 downwards.
CACTTCTATACGTCTATGCAATTGTGTATGATGCTATGACGATTTGGCTTCAATTGGAACTGTGCATGGCTCATGAGAAAGCCCCACAAACTTATTTAGAAGCCATTCTCTTCGCTGATAAACAAGTTACATACTGAGAAAATTGATAAGTCACTAACTTCAATTTAATTTCAAATTTCACCATTAAATTTCTTCAAATGTGTGGATTTTACATTAATTTATTGGCATTCACATATTTAACTCACATCTAACATAATAATTACGTGGCACTTTAGGCAAACGGGTGAAAACTAGATGAACACAAGGACAATTCTAAAAATACGTTGATTCATGAATAATGCCATAAATTTAGGAATAAAATATTTTTTGAATCCTTGCAAAGAATACCAAAGACTTGATATTGACCTCAAAATAGGGGATTCACTACACAATACCTATTTGAATAAAAAAGAATTGGAAATTTCAAATTCAATATTTTTATCTTTAAACAGTCAAGCTATGACAAAGACCTAACTCTTGTTTAAATACTAAAAAAATTACGAAAAAACCTGACTCCTAAGATGACCAAACAATCCGTTACTAAAGTTTTTAGTTAAATTATAAAACATAACAAAAGTAAAATCCAAATTTTGTGTTGCAGCATCCTATAAATGAAATTTATAAAATGAAGGTTCTTACTATATTTTTAAATTAAAATGATGTTTATTTTTTAATATTTTTATGAAATTAATCCTTTTTTAATTCAAATACGTAAATGCATTCTTGTTTTGAATTAAAAGACGCTCTTGTATATATAGAAGGGTTGGAAACTACCAGATAAAGATGCTCGTGTTTATATAGGAGAAGGGTTAAAATCTCTTCTAGTCGACATGTGTGATCTCTCAGGATTGACATGCAACAACTACTAGATAAGTGCGTTGTTGTGTCGTAGATATTATTAATCAATCATTCCATGCTTGAGTATAGCAGTAAGCTTTGCTTTGGTCCAGTTCGAATGTGCATATTTATCAGGTTGAGGGGACTTGTGTAATGTTGAACTTACAAGTGTAGTTGACTTCGAGCTCTTGTGGACAATCTTAGGTACTTCAATGTATTATGTAGAATGAGCTTTAGCCTCTCCTACACGTCGTGCCCTCAGAACGAGGAAAAAAGATGATTTAAAGAAAATTTAGCTCTTGTTTGATTTATATAAACATCAAATTTATAGTAAATTCTGATGAAAGTTGATCAAATGTATGATTGAAAAGTGGATAAATGTATCGAAATCCATAAAATTAGTTTTTTCTTTTTTGAAAAAGGGACCAATGATAGTCTTGGCTCGTGTCTGGTGGGATTAAAATATGAATTTTTAATAGATTTTGATAAAAGTTATTGAACTATGTGGTTGAAAAATTGTGGATCCCATAAAATATATAATTAAAAGTAGTTGTTGATTTTAACTTAAATTAAAATTTTATATCAAACATGACATTCGTAAACGCTCTTGGACCTCGACCAAACTAAGTCAAAATGTGAAATGCAAACTATTATATTCTTATAAGAGTAATGCTATTTGAAGTCGTTTACTGTCGCAATCGTCCCACGTGATATATACGTGACAATAGGGATGTAAACGAGTTGAGTCGAGCCGGCTCGCAAACCTAAAGTTTCGGCTTGGACTTGGCTCGGTTAAAATGGCTGAGCTTTTTTGTGGGCTCGAGCCGGGCCGAGCCCAAAAAAATAGGCTCGGGCTTTTTACGAGCCGAGCCGGAC
>NW_019247890.1:317670-340968 GCF_002742605.1 Olea europaea var. sylvestris | reverse complement strand
TTTTTTTTTTTTTTTTTTTTTTTTCCTTCCCCTTCATTTGTTGCTGCCTTTTAAAGATAGCAAAACTACCTTAAACTGCTGCCTTTTAAGCCTTAAATTAAATTAAATTTTTTTTATTAAAAAGCTCGCAAGCTTGCGGGCCGGCTCGGGCAAAGCCTGTGTCCCCAAAATGGGGCTCGGTAAACCGAGTCGACGAGTCCGATTGTCATCCTTACGTGACAATGAACTATTGCAAATAATACTATTCTTCTTATAAAGCCCTTGTTTGGCCCCATTTTCTAAAAATGAAAATGAGTAAAATAGTATTTTTTTTGAAATATGAGTGGTTGTGATTGAAAATAAAAGAGAAAAAAATAAAATGTAATGTAATGAAATTTAATGGGGTCAAATCGTAGGCAAAAGTTTATCTAACCGAATAAGTACGTTCAATAAATTTTCACTCTTTACAGGTTCAATTTTTTATTCTAGTGATTGATTGATTAAATTTTTTCACTTGTTCAATAATTGCGTATTTTTTGAAATTAGATATTAGTTTGAAATTTCTTTTGAGGACTTCTTTGAAAACATTTACAAAAGTCAATACCACGACGAGAAAGTTAATATCACTTGCTGTCACCCACATGTTCCTAACTGACGATTTCCATTTGCTGCAAATACTGTAAATAACACATCGATATCTTAACTCCAAATTATAACCGTTGATCGAAGATCAAGCGTTGCTGATGTGAGAAGCACACGTACACAAGGATACACAGTTTGACTTTTCCCAGTTCGAAAATCCGAAAACCAGAGGCGCTTTGCGCACATAAACTAGGAGCAAAAATCAGACACTCAAAAGAACCCAAAATTCATCATCATCTAGCACAAAAATTCAAGATTCCATTTTCCACTTTCACTCTCTCTCTATATGTTTTTACAGATCGATGGTAAGTGATTATGTACATGTAAGAATGAATTGTTGGCGTCTGTTTTGAAGTTCGGTCTTAGTTGCAACTGAAGTTTCTGCGACTCGATTTCTGGATTTTTTAAGCGTTGAAGTTGGTGAAATTCTGTATTTGGCGGTTTTCGATGGTTAAAGTGAGTGTGCGAAATTAAGGGTTTTTGATTTTTTGGATCTGGTGTGAACGTGGGTTTTGAATGTCAACCTTGCTTGATTTTGCACTTGGGTCCTGATTGAAGTGATAACCATCTGGGTTTTCAAGTTCATATATTTATTGCCTTTTTTTTTTTTTGAATATATGTTTTTTTCCTTTTTAATTTATGTAGGAATAACTTAGGAGGAGAAGAAGGGTTTGGTTATAGTTATAGAATAAAGATTGTTCTAGTAGAGAAAGGAGATGTTCTATTCGCAGTTTATATTGGCAAAAAAGGGGCCGCTGGGGACCATATGGATAGCAGCGCATTTGGAGCGGAAGCTGCGCAAGAATCAGGTTGCTGATACAGATATTGGAGTCTCTGTAGGTAAAATTTTAATTATCCTCTTTGTAAATGTGGCAAGATAGTTCTTCTTGTATGTTTAGCCCCTGTTTGAGCCTTTTTTGGGCCAAAATGCATTTTGGAATAGTATTTTATCAGAGAATGTGTGGTTAAAAATAAGTAAAAGTTTTGGATTTACTTGAAAAATTATTTAATGGGAGAATGTTTAGATGAAAACGAGTTCTGGATAAATGAGTTTTTGAAAAAATGGGGGCAAACATAGGCTTAATAATGTCATTATTTACTTTCAGTTGGTCTTTCTTGAAGTAATACAACCTCTAAAATTTAATCCACTTGTTGTAAAAAGAACTGAAGAAATGAAAAAGTTAATGCAGCTCATGAGTAATGTGAATAAAGAACGAATGTTTAAGCGATATTTGGTGGATTCAAATTGGTGTTCAGAATCAGTTTCTAAATGAACATATATAATGAGGTTTAGATGGAAATTTTTGTTCCAAATTCAAGGTTACATTTGCCATGTCACCAAATGTCTTGTTAATTTTGGTAGATTACAATGTTCTATGTCAATATCTCTCTGCTTGACAATTCTTGCATAGTAGTTATTTACTTGCAATTCTCTGATGAATCTTTTCATTCAGATGCTTTTTTAAAATATCAATAAGCATAAATGCCTGGTTATTTATACATGTAGAAAAGCCACAGAGTCACATTGTGGTGTGAGGCTTATTTTGAGAACAAATGATACCTATGGCGAAAAGTGTCAGTTTGAATTAGTTCAAGGCAGTTCCAATACTCCAGATGTTGGAAGTTCCATAACTCCAACTTTTGAACACTACGAATTGTTCCTGTTGTGCTTGGGATTAAACAAATTACCAAGGAACGAAATTGGAGGCCCTAGTTATTAGTATTATTATTTTATTATTTTGGGGTGGTATGGTGTGGTTACAATGATAGGGTGGGGTGGTATGGTTACAATGATAGGGTGGGGTTCATTTGAATAAGTAACAATATTAGGATTATTCAGGTGAAATGCAAACCAGAATTAGCTAATTTTTTGTGGACCTTAGCAATTATCATTTATTAAATCATACTTTTTAGGTCTGTAAACACCAAATAGTTGGTTCTATCATTCTACTAGAATGTTCGACTCGTTGGCTTTTTTTTTTTTTTTTTTTTTTTTTTTTTTTTTTTTTTGTAGGAAAAGGAAAATTGCGAGAAAATAATTTATTATTATTTTTATTTTTTGTGACCATGGGTGATTGGATCAGCTCACACATACCTCAACTAATGTCACGGGCCGCTAAAGTTTATAGCCGGGTACTCACCTTAATGGCTCTAAGGGGACTTGAATTGATGACTATTGGGGAGCAAACCCAAAGCGTGACCACTAAAAAATAATTGTTGCTGTACAACCTTGTCTATAAGTTGATCCACAAACTTTACTGGGGACCAACCCCTTATATTAAACTTGTAAATGAAAGAATTATATCTCTGTGATATCTAGGACACCATAATTCATTTTAACTTTAGGACTGGAATTTGAGTATTTTAATAAAAAAATATACTGCTGAGTCTTTAATTGTTGTCTAGCCATGTAACTGAATCTCAGTAAAAACCTTTTAAGTATCTATACCAAGTTAAGATATGTGAATTTTTCAAGAAAATGCTCTGAATCTAGAAATCATGAAAATTATTAATGTAGTTCATATTTATACAGTGGCACATGAATTAGTGGCATGGACTAGATGGGTTTTCTTGCATAACTCAAGCAATTATCTCCTACTTTTCAGAACACCTATGAATTTGATATTCACGGATATGATATTCCATATATCTTTTGACATGGTCAACGTAACCTATGAGGTTTTTGATATTCCATATATTTCATGAATTTTTCTCCTTTGTCTATAGAGCAGTCTTAAGAGTCTTGATAAATTGAAACAAACTGCAAAGTTCATTATTAGAACTAGACAAATCACATCCGTGTGTGTATTGCAATTGTAGGATGATAACAAAAGGAAGCAAAGAATGGACCTGCGATTGATAAAAGGGGCAAAAATGAATCAATTTTCAATAATTAGTTCACTAAAGAATAATAACAAAGCTGTCTTTGCGCCACAGAGCTAAAAAGGGAAACAAAAATATGCTTAATTAATTCAAATTTGAATCACTTATAGTCTCTACTTATGACTAATCATCATGCTCCATTCTGTGATGTGGAACTGAAATCATTTTTGGTTCTCTCACTTTCTGCTTGGTTCATATTCAATTGTTGTAACAATCTCATTTTGGCATTTGGTTAATTTTGTTGTGAGCTTTCCTTACGGAAATTATTTTCTTAGCTCTTTGGCATTTAATTAGTTTTTAATGAAGTGTATTTCTCTCAGTCAGTATAAGCTTCTTATCTTTGCAGACTCAATTCTTTTCCCTGATGTACCAATTGCACTTCGGTTGTCTAGCCATCTTCTGCTTGGAGTGGTGAGGATATATTCTCGAAAGGTGAACTACCTGTTTGATGATTGCAGCGAGGCTTTGCTGAAGGTCAAGCAAGCTTTTCGCTCTGCTGCTGTGGATTTACCTCCTGAAGAATCGAAGGCGCCATATCACTCCATCACTTTACCAGAAACATTTGATCTTGATGATTTTGAGCTGCCAGATAATGATATATTTCAGGGGTTGGTTTAAAATATCTAATTCACGTTTCCTGAGAAACCTATGTTATCTTTATACTGCATATGAGTTTACCCGCTTTTTCTAGTGCATCACAAATTTGTATAGCTGCTAAATCATCATGGTTTTTAAGTTCTCTTAGCACTGCACTGATTGGATTTTTGGTCTAGTAATTGCCAAACTTGTACATGTTCAATCATACTCAAAGGTCCATTTGTTGACTTGATAAGGTTTGGGGTTTAATGGTTTATTTACATTGGCAAAATCCCTTTGGTTATTAATAGACTAGGAAAGGGGAAAAGAATAACTGAAAGAAAGGAAATCAATTAGTTATTCATTAGATCTTGACTTTCTTGCGACTGAAATAGCTCGAATGATTAGACATTTAAATACTTGTATTTGAATCGGCTTGCATGACGGTCATGACCCCGTGTTTTTAATAGGATTCTTGGAAGACATTATGTAATATGAAGACACTTAACTACTTGTATTTGAATCTGCTCGCATGACGGTCATCGACTCCCTTGTTTTTACTAGGATTCTCGGAAGACATTAAGTAATATTTTTTTTTTTTTGTCGAGCATGGGTATTATATTCTATCCCGTCTAACATTTACACACTGATTGCAAATTGTGCAGTAACTACGTTGATCATCATATTAGTTCAAGGGAGCAAATTACTCTTCAGGATACCATGGATGGTATTGGTTACTCCTCATCAAAGTTTGGACTGGATGGTTGGTATTCTTTGTGCTTGTTTTGAACGAGCTCCTAATGTGTTGCATTTTCAAACCAACCCCATCTCTTCCCCGAGTGTTCACCCTTCCCCGATCCAGCTAAAAGAAAAATGAACAAGAGTTACATCAACCCAAATATGAAGAGGAAAATATTTTTAGACTTTAAATCATCAAAGTAATGCTTGTACCTACCTCTTCTTCAGTATTTTTCCTAATTGTTGCTCTGGTTGTTTGTAGAGAGGTTTGGTGATGGTGATGCTTCTGGATTGGACCTTGAGGAGGTATATATATTTACACTCTTGATGCTGTAACATTGTTCTGCTTTTTTTGAATTTTATGCTGTTTTATAATGTTTGATTTTATCATGCTGATGTTGTTGTGGAGTATCTCTCCCATGCATGTTGGAACTAAAGTGTTTAGACCAAGTATAGTCGGTTAAAATTGATTATTGGTAACATTCAATTTTGAATTACTTTGATGCTGAAAATTAAATTTATTTCTATCATTTTTACTGGTAAGGATATTTATAATTTTCCATGAAAATGTTCTCTATTGCAATCCACCCCGATAAAATATAAAAGGTGAAATCACTTGGTGTTCTGGTTGCCCTACATCTGGCATAAAACTTGAAAGGACACCTGATGTATATCCATTTCTTCAGAAGTTGAGAGTCAGGTTTATGCAGGTCAATGTGGAGCAAGAACAGCTTGAGCTATTTATAAATTTGATACAAATTAATAGTTGACACGTATTGGATTCAATGCTCACCCCCTGGACATACCATATTTTATTAAATTATTCTTTTCTGGTTGCCCTACATCTGGCATAATACTTGAAAGGACACCTGATGTATATCCATTTCTTCAGAAGTTGAGAGTCTTCGACCATGCATGCGTTTTTTAGTTCTAATATGTATTCTTCTTATAAATGAACTATATTAAAATGCTTTCCACGTTGTCAGGTTTATGCAGGTCAATGTGGAGCAAGAACAGCTTGAGCTATTTATAAATTTGATACAAATTAATAGTTGACACGCATTGGATTCAATGCTCACCCCCTGGACATACCATATTTTATTAAATTATTCTTTTCAAGCATGAAACCCTTACCAGATTACAACATACATGGAGAGTATTAGGACACATTCCATCTTTTACTGGAGGAAACTAAAATTTTCTGAAAATATTTTCCATTAGAATAGCTCCAAAGGATAATGTTGAAATCAGCAAAGTATATGCCTGGGGCATGGAATTTAGATATAAAAATAACTGTAGAACACAAATACTCTAAAATGCTTTGTCCTAATTAGATAGAACTTAAATACACACTTCTTTTCATCCAAACTGCTGTCCTCTCTTTTGATTTTCAATTGTCCAAAAATGAATTCCAAAGGTTTATATCCTGTAACTTCTGTAGTTATTTGAAAAAAGGTTGTCGTTTTCATGATAGTGATGATTCTTCAGAGTTTTAAGGGTCATCATGACAATGTATAGCTACCTATCGATGCATGTAGACTCTAAAGTAGTGATGAGAATAATGTTATCGATTATCGACGGGAAATTAAGATGGAAGTTCACAAAGTTCTCTCCATAAATTTTGACATTGGATCTTTTCTTATCGTACAGTATGAGTTAAGTCATTAAATTAGGTTTGCGTTCTGTGTATGTGATGTGCTAACATTTGTCTCTGTGTTGTTGGGTTTAACTCATTGTTTTATATAGTGTTATTTTCATGGATGTTGGGACATAGGTCTCTATAGTAGTGTGATATTACCCAGCCTGCTGCATAAAATAGTATTCTTATCTGCGTACAGATTTACGGAAGCATCTGTTCTTACTTGATTCCCTTTTCATTGATCAATTGCATACAGGAATTATTTTTGGACAACATTGGCACTTCAGGACAGGCCGAGAGGTTGGCTTACATAAATTTTCATGGAACTGCTAAATGATTCCTTTTTCTTCCAATACTTTTGTACCTTGAGATTTAATTGCTGTAGGCTGCAGCAGCTGTATTGAAATGCCATTCTATTTCTGTCACTTGATTCCTGATAGTTATTATGTGGGCCATTAATATTCACACATTGAATCCTTCACACTTCTGAACTTTTAGATAAGAAGAGGAAAAATGAACTGTTTTTGTATGGTCTACTTTACTGTTTTTGATATATGGGAGTCATGTAGAAGGTTTCTCGTTTCTTTCTGACTAGAGGTGCTTGGTAAGCATCAAGCTATTAAATTATCTGCCGCAGACTGTCAGACGTATGCTCATTTAAGCTGAAATTAGAGGGATGATAAATCAACTAATTTGTGATATATTCTTTTTTGGTCTTTCTTGCCCACATCAATAATTGCCTCTGATAACGTGTGTCTGATCTGTGTTATCTACTAAGTATACTTCACTAGTAAATGCCACTCTTTTAGTTACAGTTTTATTCTGTCTTTCTGAAGCATCTGAGAGCCTGTTTGACAACCATTTATTTATGGACCTTACTACATGTACATCAAGGCTTACATAAGGGATTACGTAATGTCCATATGGCTCTCTACCATTTGTTAATTTAAAACATAGTCAATTTTTTCATTCAATCTTTTCCCACCACATCATTTCGGTAACCTCCTATGTACCTTTTTTATGTACAAGTAGCAAAATCTTTTATTTATTTTATAGTTTGCTACAGGACCATTTTCAATTAACCATTCGCACAATAAAATATTTTACACATATACCAAGAACTTTTCTCTACTTTTTAACCACACATTATCCTAGAAATCACTATTCAAAACTCTTTTTCCTACAATAGTGGTTGTCAAACACACTCTGAGTCTCTTAGTCTCTTGATGGTTGATTCTGTTGATCAGTCTATTAAATATCTGAACTGGATTGATCTCTAACACTGCTTTTCTCCGATTCCAGTGGTGATCCTCAGGCCTCTGTCCAGCCGATGACTCCTCTCAAGCTAGATGAGCATCCTCAAGAAAGGACAAATTCAGAAACCATGGTAGCTACTTGGAGCTCTAAAATTATGTTTTCAGGCTTTAATCTACATATCACTTGATTTACATTATATGTTGTTAAGATGTATCTTTGGCATTGCTTGTTTTGTTAGTTCGATTCACAATACCACAAGTGGATATGTCCACCGGAAACTTAGATTTCTATCTAGTGAAGATAATTTTTCCACGTGCAGGTTGATGTTGTTGAAGATGCTGATGTCATGGACTATGCTCACGCACCTTGTACTCCTGGATTGGTGGAAGAGCTTAACTTGTCCAATGTCCAAGAGGCTTCAACATGTGATGATCATCTGGAAGGGGAATATCATTTAACGGAATCTACTGTGAAAGAAAATGCTAAAAATGTTACTTCTGAGGGTAAACAAGAGGTAGAGTGGTTGTCACGAGATGATGTAAATTCTAATGCTAATCCTTGGATGCTGCCTGATGAGGATGGGTACCATTCAGGTGGCCTGGAGATTGATAAAAGAAAGTTGCAGGGAGAATCTCCTTTTATTAAAGCTACTTTGGAGCATGTGAATTTCGCCAAACCTCCTTCATCAATATCCGGACCATCTTCTGATTTATCTAATCAAGTAGAAGCTGTAACAGCATCAGAATTAGATGATAAGATCCCTGAGGCTTCTATTGTTCCTTCCAGGGAAGATTTGCTGAATGAAGTTGTCAACAACGATAAGACAAACTTTCCCTCAGCAAATGAGCCCTGTGATGATCCCCAAGGTCCCAGAGAAATTGTCTTGGACAGTGATCAAAATAATTCTGGTTTGACTGGCACTTGCCAGCAAGTCTGCGAATCTGTAACATTGACAGATCAAGCATTACTTGGGGTAGAAGGTCCTGTTAGTGTGGCAAGTGCAGGTGAGCTGGATAAACCTTTCCGTGATGCATCAGAAGTAGGGGCTAAAATCCAAGGTTCTTGCTCTGAGAATCCTGAAACTCTGGCATATCAGGAACCTATACATTCAAACTTGTTGAACCCTGATGTTCATGAAAACATGGCAGCTACTGAAACTCAATTTCTCAGGCCATGCAGTTCCAACCCAGAGCAACCTCACGTACCAAATTTTGTACATGACATGTCAACGAATCCGGACTTCCAGTCTGATACTGCTACCTTGGGTTCATTAGAAATTTCTGGACGAGAGGAGACTGTTACGCTAGGTTTGTCTGCCAAGCTAAATACTTGCTAACATAATGTAATGTGCAAATTCTAAAAGATTCTAATTAATTTTCTTAAGGACATTTTGCCCCCGTTTGAGCCCAATTTTTAACAAAAATGAGCTTTAGTACCAAATTTTGTACATGACATGTCAACGAATCCGGACTTCCAGTCTGATACTGCTACCTTGGGTTCATTAGAAATTTCTGGAGGAGAGGAGACTGTTACGCTAGGTTTGTCTGTCAAGCTAAATACTTGCTAACATAATGTAATGTGCAAATTCTAAAAGATTCTAATTAATTTTCTTAAGGACATTTTGCCCCCGTTTGAGCCCAATTTTTAACAAAAATGAGCTTTGTAATAGTTATTTTTTGGAGATTGTGTGGTTAAAGAATAGAAATTTTTTTGGGTTTGTGTATATTATTTTATTGGAAGAATGTGTGGTTGTAAATGAGTTAGAGGAAAAATGTATTTTGAGATAATGGGGCTCAAACAGGGGCTTAGTCTTATCAAATTGTTCTTGGGCAATTAGTCCTATTTTGTGAGGGTAAATTGAACAAGTTCAAAAGTCTAAAAGGAGTGTTACTGTTTCCATTATTTCCCCCAGTCTTTTAAATCCAGAATCTTTTCTGTTCTAAGTTTGTCTTTAATTCCTCATTCCATCATCTAACTCTTATTTTATTTAAAATGTTGAAGAATTCTTTGTAGGGCTCAGAACTTATTAGGAAACACTTGATCAAAGAAGTTCTGTAGGAGATTAATGGCTTTTTGATCAATGCAGTAGTCCCTGGTTGTGTATTGAAAGTTTTCATTTTATCAGGTGGAGCATGCCAGATAACTGATAATTCGGAACAAATTTCAAAGGAAGACCATGTAGAAGAACTTCTTCCATGTGAAGATGCTCATTCAGCGTTAAGCAAACTGCACGGTCAAGTGGATAGTTTACATTCAGAGGATAGGCCTGTGGACAATTTAAATAATTTTGTGGAAGCTGATTTACCTGCTCCCGAGAAACTACTATCAGTAAGAGCAGGCCAAGCTGATATACACACAGACATGCTAGCAGAGGCTAGTCCAAGGGAATTAGTAGGTCCAGATGAAGAGGATGCTGGGAGCAAATTATACTCGGGCAGAAAACGTAGTTATACTGAAAACACATTGACAGAGCACGGTTTAAATTCAGTCGAATCTTCAAGGGTGGTCCGTGCCAAAAGAACTACAGAATCTGTTCCGGATGATGATGATTTGTTGTCTTCTATATTAGGTTTGTCGAACTTTCTTCTTGTTGATCTGTGAAACGTGGACACTCTTGACAAGCATCAGACATTGACATGCCTTAGGCAAGCTGGACCATTTACCTAACGCTCTATTTGGCGTCATATTATTTAAATAATTTTTAAAATTTCCAACATGCAGATGACATGTTCCCAAAATTCCCTCGGATATGTGACGTACACCACATCATCTGTCTGATACATTTTGTAATTTTGTTATGTGACGCGCGAGAGTCACGACCAACCCCATTGATAAATTTTGCAATACAAAATTAGGGAAAACCTCAATTATTAAAGCATTTTTGAGAAAGATTAAGATAATATGAGAAGAATTGGATGAAGTTCATGTTAATTTGTTTTATACCTACTGTGTATGCACATGACTTAGGATTTTTTTATTTTTATTTTTTATTATTATTATTTTTTTTAGCACTAGAAATATGAAGAACAAAGATTTCCAAGGTTCAGCCAAGGCTTAGCTCAGGACCCCACTAGTTGTCGTATTTGGTTTGGAAATTTGTTTTCATATGAGTAACCTCCCTTCTACGAGATCAAAATCAAACCTAAAAAAAAAAAAAAGGAAGGAAATTTGTTTTATGAAAACAAAATTTTCACATAAAGATATAATTTATAACTACATAGTTTTTTGAAGTATTTTGATTGGGGTGTCCTTTGAAAATTTGTGTTCACATGTTGGTTCATGTTGAGTCCGTATTCCGTATCTGCATCTGTGCTTCATAGCTTTAACTATTTTAGACATGATTCCTTGGGGGGTTCAGAAGTGAAAATATCCTTTACTTTTTATGGATGCTTTCTGATTTGTGGGAACTTTTATTGTCTCAGTTGGAAGAAGATCTTCAGTTTTGAAAGTAAAGCCATCTCCTGTTGTTTATGAGGTAACATCTATGAAACGTGCTCGTTCTGCTCCACGCACTGGTGCTGCCAAAAGAAAAGTGCTCATGGATGATACAATGGTTTTGCATGGCGAGTATGTTCCCCTCTTGTCTGCAATAGTACATTAACTTCCTCTACAAGCTTTTTATTTTAATTAGATTTCATAAGTTTGCTAGGATGCATAAAGTCTCTGTAGCACGGACACTTCAATTAGGGTTGTGTGTTATTGTTCGACACGGGTCGATATTGACACTCTTCGGACACTCTACCATAAACATTTTTCTTTTTATTATTAAAAATGTTATATATTTTTAACTCAAAGCTATTTAGTAAATACTTATATTTAAAATATTTTAACAAGAGAAATTAATAACAAATGTAAAACTAAATTTATATTATATAAATGAAGAATTTAAAAAAAATTAATCTATATGTCAACGATGTGTCAGTACTTTTTTGAAAAATCGCTTGTCGACGTATCTGACATGCATCGTATCGGACACATCGGTGCATCATAGCATGGAGCTCTCCTCATCTACTAATGTACATTATTAATAATTAACTAATGATGTGCTGCGTATGGAATGCATATTGTGCATGTAATCACTAATTAAATAGAATTAGTGATTATATTGACTTTTTTAATTATTTCCCCCTCGCCTGATTTTTTATTTCATATAGATGTGTTTGGCTCAGACATGATCTGTGCTTATTTGGCTACCATTATATATTTGACATTATTGGCTACTAAATGCATCTGACTTGGTGCATTTGCCCCCGAAGTTCCTCATTGTAGTTCAGAGCTTTCTTGTCTAGTGTTTTAGGTTTAGTGTGGTGAACTTATCTACTAGCTGGTTCATGAAGTTCATGTAACTTACCTACTCTTTCTTCTTTGAAAGTATGATACGCCAACAGCTGATGAACACTGAGGATGTTCGTCGTGTCAGAAAGAAAGCTCCCTGTACACGGCCTGAAATTTCAATGATTGAGAAACAATATTTGGAGGATGAAATTTTTCTTGAACCGATATTTTCTGGTGAGTTTAAAATTTAAATATGTGCGCTCTCGAAATGTATTTTCCTTGTGAAATTTGACTCTTGTTTATAGAAGACATTTGATCATGTGTATTAATTACCAACTGGCACATTGTCAGAGAACAACAAGAACAACAATTTAACTCCCAAACCAGCTATGCCACACCTTATTTTCTTCAAGTTATCGATTTTGTTTGAAAGATAGGCATCACATAATTTAAATATTTTATTTGTTATTAAGAAAGCTCGTTTCATGAGTGAATACATGAAAGATCCTTGAATTTCTTTTGTTTTTTATCAGAAGAGACTTTATTTCATTTTTTTGTTTGTTTATTTATTTCTGGTCTGTTTGAGGGGAATGCTTGTCCTTTTCTTGATAATTGACTATCTTGCAAGGTATATTTTTGTAACTTCATTGGACAAACTTCATTCAATGCACTCACTCTATTGAATTTGACATATTTTCTTAGGCTTGTCAATCGAATTGGCATCTTTGCACGGTCAATCATATGACTTGAGTAGAATTAGAATCTGCCAAAATGACGCTTCATTTGATACTGTGGCTGAACCCAATTTCCATAATGGCGAAAACAATGTATTCATTGAAGAAGCAGCTGAACCAAGATTAGCTTCCCAAAATGATGAAAATAGTATGAACAGGGACATAAGAAAGGAAGAAGGATCTGATGGACCCAACGGCACAGAGCAAATAGGGATGGGAGAAAACTCTAAACTTTTGGTAGATGGGAATAATGAAGTGGCTGGAGATCGTGAGATTCTGGTGAATGAGAGCTTGCTGGAGACATCCATTGCCACCAGTGTTGAAGTTAATATCTGTCAAGAGCCGATGTGTCCTACTAATGATGGTGTGGAGCCCGATGTTTCTCAGCAGGAGCTTTTGAAGGATGTAGTTGAACTAGAAACAATTGATAAATATATTAATGCGGTAAATCCTGCTGTTAATGAGGGAGTCGTGTCATCATCCATCATTGATCACACTTCAGGTGATATGGATGATGCTCCTGCTGTTATGGTTCAAACAGCTTCTTTGAATGAGACCAGTGAGACAAACTCTTCCATGAATGTGGACGCACCAGTCAATTTACCTGATCAGAAGACAGATGCACCCTTCCTTGAGTTGGATATTTCAGCGGTGGATGTGAGCAATGATAAGGCGATTGGTACAGATGAAGTCACAGTTAAGAATGGTGATATTATTGTAGTAGATGAAACAGAACCTAGCACATTGTTTAATGTCCTATCAGACTTTGCCAGACATGGTGCAGCAGTTGAACAGCTACCAGATTCCAATCATGGAGAATTGGAGTGTAATGTCGGTCCTTTTGGCGAACAGAAGACCGATAATGGTGTGTCTGGCAAACAACCAATAGTAGGCTCATATCCAGCACAAAGTAGTGCGCATTTGGATGATGGTTTCTTGAATGATGATGAAAATCCAATTCAGAAGGAAGACTATCGTTACCTCAATATGACTGATGGAGAAGTCTCTGGTTTGGACTTGCATGACCGTGGTGTAAGTTATCTTGTTTACCTCTGATGATCTTCTCTGGTTCTGGTCTAGCATTACTTAGATTTTGCTGCTTACAAATTTCTTCCATAACGTATGTGTGTGTGTGTGTGTGTTTTTTTTTTTTTTTTTTTTTTTTTTTCATTTTTTCAGTGCCTTCTCTTTCGTTTGTTAGGGGTAAAATCCCATGTCAGTTATAAGGGCTTGGGCTACACCTTTAATACGGTTGACATTTTAACATGGAACACCTCGTCTCAATATGGTAGCGATCCCTTAATGCTCAAATGAGCCTTTCAAGTCTAGAAGCTCAATTGAGCCATAATATTTCAAGATTGGTGTACACAAATGAGCTAACATATTTCAGGGACATTTTAAGAGTAAAATCCTACATTGGTTAGATATAAAAACACTAACCAACACATAAGGGCTTTTGCTGCTTCTTTGGACCTTGTAAGATGGAACCCCCCAGTCTCAATATCCTTATTTCTGTTCTGGAACAACGTTTGGTTAATGATGTGCAAATGTTATCCTTGTGTTTACCATTTGTAGTCGAATGAAATTTGATATGTGCAAGTTTTTGAACTTGATAAATGAAGTAAACAGGCATCATAAATATGAATATCTGCTGGGTCTACAAATGATAGGCTGAAGAACTTAACATAAAGAAATGGGTCATAAACTTTTGAAAACCGTACTTTTAGCTCTCTAAATAGATAGTTGAAATTCCATTCATCATAATTCCAAATGATTTAGGCAGACACGTAAAATTGGATATTTCACTGGGTCTTTGGAAGATAGGTTCTATGGCTTCAGATAGATAAATGGTTCGTAGTAAACTAAATTAAAAGTTCTAATGACATTCGATGCTTTTATTCGAAACTCTGCATCAATGATTCGAAATAATTCATACAGAACGGAACCTGCTTGGTCTCTCTCAAAATTAATAATTTTAAGAACCAAGTAATCAAACATTTACGCATCATCATTTTTTCAGCAAAATGACATTCACATGCATTCAATGGCAAACACAACGAAGACATTAACTAATACCTTGAAGGCTTAAGCTCACATAACACGGGACTTGAGCTTGTGATTCCTGGTCCCAGAATCTCTGACTTCGCCACGTGATATACACCTCATTAGCTAAGGTAAAATTTCAGCGTGTAGTATACCAGAGAGAATTATAGTATTTTCACGTCTGTATGTTTTTCTGACATTCATTACTTAACATGAATTGATATGATCATGATTGAATGTTTATAGTGATAACTAAGATAAAGCCTGAACAATAAATGAAGTTACTTGGGGCTGCTTGTTAAATCAATATATGTTTACTTCGCATAAAATTTATCCAGGTATTTCTAATTTCGATAATAAATGCAACCTATGAAGGATTATTGCAATAGGAAATTGGCTACTTTTCTTTATCTAGCACCTGATCCTAACATGCTGACTGAGACTCATTGGTCTTGCAAGAAATTCAAATTTTCATTGTGCTGTTTACTGAATAATTCTTTGTCATTACCTCGAGAACCTATTCTGGTTTCCTTTTTAGGCTGTAGAAATCTAAGAGTTCTCCGTGTATAAAACTAAAAGGATTCCCCCTCCCCCCTCGGCATTTGATTGTGGTGAGCTCTGTTATTGACTTTTTGCCTTTTGACGCAGAACTTGGATTACTCTGCCCCGGTAAATGACACAGGTTTGCTTCTATCCTACTTATATATTCGCACACGTTTCATGCTTCAATATAAGGAGAAAAATGAAAAGAAAGACTCGTTGGGAATTGTTTCGCAAGCCTTGATGTGGATAAGAAGCTGCGGATGTAATATTAGGAAGGATACTTTATAAGCTGAATGTTTTGGAAGGTCTCTGGATAATCTTCTGAGGCTTCTCCTTTTCATTCAGGCCCCCTAAATTCTTTATGGGTATTTGTTAATGCTCCGAGTTTCTGTTGAATCCTTTTGGGTCCTTAGTTTTTCTTTTGTAGAGAGTTTGCCCGTATCCTTCGGCATTTATGTTGTCTGTGACATGTTTATGTGGACCACGTAAGCTTGATTCTTCATCACCTTTGGGCTTTCAGAGTTTCTCAACGTTGATGATGAGGAAGTAGCTGAAATAGCAGATGATTATATGCCTGATGCTGAAGAGTCTCGCTTAACTGAGAACAGTGGGTGGTCTTCACGTACAAGGTTTGGTTTCTGTTGCTCAACTTTTCATAAATGAGTATATACATATCCTTCTGGTATTTAAGATATTCTTTTGGCTATTGTTTCCATGAATTAGTGCCAAACTGCGGCCTTGTGCTGCATAGCAAGAAATGAGTGGATAATGTAGCCAAATGACAATTGATTTAGTTTATTTTTATAAAAGAGATCCCCGACCTCGTCCTTCATTTCTCTGTTAGTCCCAGCTTTTATTTTAGGAATAGTAACACTGGTTGCTCTGTTTGAGTTTGAGGATTTTGGTTCGTGCTGAGTTCTGAAAATTGGAGCAGAAATGTTTCAATTGTTTGATTTGCATCATCATTCTGACAATTGTTCATCAATTAGTACATCTGTTGCTTGTTTTGTCCCAGCTATTGTTATTTCACATTTTTGTCAGGATTTTCGACCTTTCAGATGATCAGTATTTATCATCAAATTTATCATTTTCATAAATGTTTGATTTTTTATATCTTATAGGGCTGTTTCCAAGTATCTTCAAACCCTGTTTGAGAAGGAGGCAGATTGTGGACGGAAGTCACTTTCCATGGACAACATGTTAATTGGTAAAACGCGCAAGGAAGCATCAAGGATGTTTTTCGAAGCATTGGTATGTTGAAAACTCTCTTATTTATTGGTACTGTCTCATTCATCACATTATAAAAAAGACTGCACGATCATTGATGTACTTGGATTTCAAATAGTTAGTTTTTGTTGACGACTCTGAACTCCAGCAATTGGAGTAAGTGAAGTTTACATTTCTGGGAGTAAGTAAAGGGAAATTTTTTTAGTACTCTGTGTGGTATAAGTGAAGTTTAGATTTCTGGGAGTAAGTAAAGAGAATTTTTTTTAATACTTTGTGTGGTATTGATTTTATCCTTTATTTTTATTTTTATTTTTATTTTGGGCGCTGCTAATGGGAAATGCAATCAGTTTGTATTTTGGAATGTCAAGGTCATTCAAGAAAGCAATTGCATTTTGTTGAATAGGTCTGGAAAAATAAGTTAAACGATTGTTGGCAATGTAAATGAAAACTTGAGAAGAAATATAATGTTGATTGCACGTCACCACTTGAAGTGGAATTATCCTCTCTCTCAGACACGCGCGCACGCACATGCACACAAAATTTACGGATGGTATGCTTAGAAGTAAAACCATCCTGAAAATGATGGCACTTTTTTCGATTCTTAGTTTTGCATTGTCCTTTCTTCCTATGAAATGATATGATTACTAATTATCTTTGCTTCTATAAATGTTATTTTGCATAGCGCTGTTTCTTTTTCATCAAATGTTCTGACGCCAGTTCATTTTACAATAATGATGTTCAATTTTGACATGAAAACCTCGCAGGTGCTCAAGACAAGAGACTATATCCATGTAGAACAGAGAATCCCTGTTGATGACATTACCATTAAACCTCGAATGAAGCTGATGAAATCAAACTTCTAGAATACTGACACTAGAGCAGAACTTGTTTTATTTGCGTGGAGATCAGATTTCTTATTTCTAAGTAAATGCTATTGAAGTTCCTAGTCGAGATATCAGGTAGTCATAATTGTAACTGGTAGATTGTTTCTAGTTATTGTACAAATATGTTGTATAACATGCTTCTTATTTATACATGTATAGCATGGAAATACTAAACTCTATGTTGCAAATGGAGCTAATTATTCTTCTCTTCCTGCTTTCTGTAAGTTGAGATTTGCTTACTCAAAATTTCAACTTGCTACCAGAAAAGTTTTGTTTCCCCTTGTATATATATTGTGATTTGTGATTGCATGCTAGGGGTTCTTTGTGTTGATTGATGTCCCAGTTGTAATGCCTAACCCTCCAAGAGATTCAGAATGGCTTTTAATTAGTACTAGTAACATCACTTCTCCTTGGGCTTCAAAATGAATGGGCGTGCTCGAAATTACAGGCTTTATAAAACAATGTTCTAAAAGCTTACAGGGTAGTTAGGCATGGAGGTTAAGTTTCAAGTTTTACGAGACTAAGTGATGTCTAGGCGATACTTATTTTAATCATTCTAAAAATTATTTAATAATTAAAGTTATGGAAACCAAATATCTAAAATTATAAAATATTATATTTATTAAATCTTTTTTATAGTTAGTCAATTATAAAATTTTCAAGTGTTCAAAGCAAAAGCTAGACTATTTTTTATGATTTCAACCTTTAACTGGATAATTCTTGCAGGAATTTTATGTTACTTTCAGATGAAAGTATTTTCAACAAGACAATAAATTTTAAAATTATAATTACATAAAATAAATAGCATCGAAACTTAAACCTTATCAAATCTTTATCAAATAAAGTCAGTTATGACTTGACGATTATACTAATAAAAGTATTTTAAAAATTTGAAAACTGAAGTTAAATAAAAGGTTTTTGAAAAAGGAAAAAAATATATATATATAAATAAATAAAATAAATAATGCACACCTAGAGATGCCTAAGTGTTCTGCACCTTAAAAGCACTTTTTAGAACACTGTTACAGAATCACAAACAAACAAGAGCAGGCTGTTAATGGAGTGTAGACTCAAGTCTGGATTACTAGAAATTGGGCCAATCAAGTTGAAGTTAGGTCTGTGGCTCATAGATATTTTTTCTAAGTAAAATTCCATGTCACTTTAATAAGAAAATAGTGATCAACATGTAATGATTTGGATCATTCTTAACAAAATTGAATTTTTAAGGATTAAACACCTCAACTCTGATTAAAATTTCCACAATTTCAGAGTAGTCAATAATGTATTAACTGCTATTTCAAGTTCTATTAACTTCAAATCCATCAAAACCAATTACTCAAATTTGAAGGTTTATAATATATTGAGTCAAACCAACCAAACATTAGAAATCAAACTAAAATTATGACTAAGAACGAGTAAAATCTTTATAACAGTTCTTTGAATAATGCCATTTAACACAACTAGTTTAGATGGTCATGTTAGATGGGTTCAATTAAATGAATCGTATGAGACTACATTTAATTGAATTTATCATTCAATGTCTGCAGTGTCACCAATACTGGTGCTTGACACCAGTAATATTAAATAACATTACTCTAGTACCATACGACATCACAACAATAGAAAAGATACGAATAGTTGCTTCATGGCAACGAGTCTAGTCCAAAGTCATGCACTGGTATAAGGATAGATTTATATATTTTCATTCGGTTATTGAAGGGCTCAACGCAAAACTGCAGAGAGTAAACCTAACGGCTAAAAATTCATGGTGGTCAGAGAATCTATTTTTTATATATATATATATATAAAATAGATTCTCTCGCATCATATTTCTCCTTCCTTCCATTTTCTCTCTTTACATAAATGTCTTGTAACACACACAAAAATCTCTTACGCATCACACTTTGTCATTCATCATTTTACCTGCACTTTCTCTCTTTAATATATATTTTTTAATAATTGTTTTCCTCACCTCTCGCTTTCTCTCGTTCACACCTTACACTCTCTCTTTCTACAATCATATTTTCTTTTTTTAAAAATTAGGTGATTATATTTGGTGACCTCTGATAAAACTGTGATCTATAATTTAATTAAATATGTAATAACAAAATGCGTTCATTGGCGATGATTGGAGGTAGACCCAATTTGCTCGTCGACGACAGATATATGATGCTTGCGTTCTATCGGTAGAGAGAAATGGTAGAGAGAAAAAATTGGAACATAAAACGTGTAGAAAGAAATCACCTCTGAAAGAAATGGTAGAGAGAGAGAGAGATTTGTAACATAGGGTAATTATCCTTATTTAGTTTCCTATAATTTATGGATTAATTTCTAAACTTTTGATAGCTTCAAAGATATTAGGATTTATACCTTATATTTTTAAAAACGTAATTAGCACCTGATTTTTGAAAATGAATTTTAATGACATGATTAATGATAATCAAACTGAAAATACATGATTTTGCTTAATTTTCCCATTTTAGACGCCGGGGTTACCCATTCTTATGGTCCACATAAACTAGACCAAAGCGCTTGGTTTATCCTAAATGCTGTTGGAAAAATTGGGTTTTAATTAGTTGGTTTGACAAACTTTTGACCAATTAATTTAGTGGGTCTCGTTAATCGGATATAAGATTTTTTTGGCCGAATGTGTTATAGTCCATGAGTAGATTAATATGGAAAATACCAATCCCACATAAGAAAACTAGAAAAATATAAACCATCTTATATAGCTCAAGTTTGGGATTTGGGTTTGGGCTCCAAAGGGTACCAATAGTCTTTGAGGGGGAGAGAANCTGGACTTCAAAATGGTAGATTCTAAAACAGTAATGACTCAAGTCCAAGAGATACAACTTATCTTGCATGATATACATGCAGATGGCATGAAACTCTGTGAATCATTTCAGGTAGCTGCAATTATCAAAAATTACCACCAATGTGGAAAGATTTCAAGAACTACCTGAAACATAAACGCAAGGAAATGGGACTTGAAGATTTGATTGTTAGATTAAGAATTGAGGAAAACAATCGAAATGCTGAAAAGAAGTCTGGAAAGCAGCAAATGGAGGCTAAAGTCAATTTGGTGGAGCCAAATACTAGGAAGAAAAGGAAGCACCCGAATAATGGCAAGCAAAAGAGCAAGGCCAAGAAATTCAAAGGAGATTGCCATAACTGTGGTAAGCCTGGTCATATTGCAAAGGTCTGCCGGCAGAAAAAGCAAAACAAAAAGAACCAAGTGCACTTAACTAAAGAAGACATACTGTCTAACGGAGTGTCTGAACTAATGCTCTCGGCTATTGTATTTGAAGCAAACATGGTGGATAATCCGAGAGAATGGTTCGTTGATACTGGCGCTACTCGTCACGTTTCTGCTGATAAGGAGATGTTTTCATCTTATACTCCTATCAATGGACGACAACTTTTCATGGGCCACTCGGCATCATCAAAAGTTATTGGTCTAGGTAAAGTACTGCTGAAGATGACATCAGGAAAAGAAGTAACACTCATCGATGTGCTGCATGTTCCCGATATTCGCAAAAACTAGGTATTCGGAGCTCTGTTAAGCAAGAATGGGTTTAGGCTGGTATTTGAATCTGACAAGTTTGTATTCACCAAAAATGACATGTTTGTAGGCAAAGGATACTTAGCCAATGGGCTATTCAAATTGAATGTAATGCCTGTACTCTGTGATTTTGATATTAATAAAAATAAATCTTCTGCTTACTTGATTGAATCTTCTAATTTATGGCATGATAGGTTAGGACATGTAAATGTTAATACTTTACGAAGATTAGTAAGTTTAGATTTATTGTCTTCCATGTCCTTTGATCAAAATCATCGATGTGAAACATGTGTAGAGGCTAAATTAGCGAAAACACCATTTCATTCAGTTGAAAGGAACTCAAATCCTCTAGAACTAATTCACAGTGATATTTGTGATTTAAAATTTGTGCAAACTAGAGGAGGTAAAAAGTATTTTATTACTTTTATAGATGATTGCACAAGGTATTGTTATGTCTTTTTGCTAAGGAGTAAAGACGAGACTTTAGAAGCATTTAAACAGTACAAGAATGAGGTTGAGAATCAACTAAGCAAACGAATAAAAATTGTTCGTAGTGATAGAGGTGGGGAATATGGAGCACCGTTTGATGAATTTTGTTCAGATTCTGGGATTATTCATCAAACTACAGCTCCTTATTCATCTCAATCAAATGGTATTGCGGAACGCAAAAATCGTACTCTAAAAGAGATGATGAACGCTATGTTGGTTAGTTCTCGTATACCACAAAATTTGTGGGGGGAAGCAATTCTCTCAGCTAACCACATTCTAAATAAAGTACCATACAAAGGTAGGGACGAAACTCCTTATGAAATATGAAAATGTCATAAACCTTCGTACAAATACTTAAAAGTGTGGGGGTGTTTGACTAAGGTACAAATACCAAAGCCTAAACAAGTTAAAATAGGGCTTAAAACCATCGATTGCATATTCATTGAATATGCTAATAACAGTAGTGCTTATCGTTTCCTCGTACATAAGTCTGACATTCTGGATATACATGAAAATACTATCATTGAATCTAGGAATGCTGTATTTTTTGAGGACAAGTTTCCTTGTAAAGATAGGAAAGAGATAAGCCCGCAAAAATGAACTTATGATTCTGCAATTGGTAATCCTCAAAGTGATGACGCAGCAAAAGAACCAAAACATCTACATCTTTTGGTCCAGATTTTTTAACTTATATGTTAGAAAATGAACCAAGGACATTCAATGAAGCAATGTCTAGTCCAGAAACCCCATTCTGGAAAGAGGCTATCTATAGTGAAATTGATTATATTATGTAGAATCATACCTGGGAACTGGTAGATCTCCCACCTGGTAACAAACCTTTAGGTTGTAAATGGATTTTCAAAAGAAAATCAAAGATTGATAGATCAATTGATAAATACAAGGTCAGATTGGTAGCTAAATGATTCAAACAAATGGAAGGCCTTGATTTTTTCGATACATACTCACCTGTGACAAGGATAACATCAATTGGAGTATTAATTGCAATCGCAATATTGCATAATTTGGAAATCCATCAGATGGATGTCAAAACAGCTTTCTTAAATGGTGAGTTAGAAGAAAAAATTTACATGGAACAACTCGAAGGGTTCATCGCTCCTGGACAGGAGAAAAAGGTGTGTAGGCTTATCAAGTCATTATATGGACTAAAACAAGCGCCAAAACAATGACATGTAAAATTTGACAAAACTATATTGTCAAATAGTTTTAAGATTAACAAATGTGATAAATGTGTTTTTATTAAAACCACACCTAATGCATATGTAATTGTATGTCTATACGTTGATGACATGCTAATTGTGTGTAGTAGTTATGATATGATAAAAAATACCAAGAAAATGTTGACAAAATATTTTGACATGAAAGATATGGGTATTGCAAATGTAATATTAGGAATTAAAATTCTTAAAACATCTGAGAGACTTGTAATGTCTCAATCTCACTATATTGAGATTGTACTTAAAAAGTTTAATATGTATGATGAAAGTCTAGTTAAAATACTTGTAGACTGAAGTCTACATTTGGCCAAACATAAAGGCGAACCCGTATCTCAATTAGAATATTCTCGGATAATAGGCAGTCTAATGTACATTACAAACTGCATTCGTCAGGATATTGCATATGCATTAAACAAACTTAGTAGATATACAAGTAACCCAAATAATGACCATTGGAAAGCACTGGTAAGGGTTCTTGGATATCTACGATACACCTCAAATGTTGGATTACATTATACGAGATATCCAGCTGTATTAGAAGGATACAGTGATGCTAATTGAATATCAGATACAAAAGACTCAAAATCCACTA
>NW_019247890.1:314727-316380 GCF_002742605.1 Olea europaea var. sylvestris | reverse complement strand
TGATATATATTTTTTGGTAAAATAACATTTGGATTATATTATTTTATTATTATTTAATAATAATAATATATTTTATGTTATTATTATTTTTTTCTTCCCGAATTTTCTGTGTGTGACACATGGTGCTTCTAGAATTTGGCGGTTGGATGTCTAATCGGTTGTGGCGGTTGGCTGTCCAAACTGTGTCTTTTGGACACAACTTTTCGACGGTTGTGTCTGTTAGGACACAACCTTTCAATATCTATATATAGGCCCCCATACCCCGATTTTAATTCATTCCAAAACTCAGAATTGATTTTCTACTCTCCCGAAATTATCCCATTGTCCCTGCATCATTTCTGTTTTTATAATTCAGTCCTCGAAAATTATTTTTCGTGCATTTTAGTCATCCAATTTGTGTGGAGAGATCTAAACTTTACGGGTTTGTCGGGTCTTGTAATTTGGAGTACTACTATTACAAGACGAGGTCGTTGTATCTTGGGAGATGAGTGCTGCAATACCGTCAGTACCAGTGCGAGGCATTATCGTTTTAAGGAGAAAGAGTCGAATTCTTGCCTCGACCATTCAAAACCATCCAAACGTCGTTACTCTGCTCAAATATATATTCACGGTGACACTATTATTTGGCAATATCCTTCAACAAATGCCACTCAAAGTTATCGAGTAAGGACCTTGCAAAATAACTAAGCATTTGCTCCATCCTGTCCATGAATTCCAAAAAAAGAATGTGGCACCCGAGTCCTGAAATTCGAGTGCCATAATAATGTATCAAAATTTTAAAAAAATAACAAAGAGAATATTTAAGAAAACATTTAATTGAAACTCATTCCACGAATTAAGATTGAAAGAGCCATAAAACAACTTGTTTTCAATAACTTGTTCAAGAGTACTTATAAACAGTGGCGGACGCAAAAAATTTTAGTTAGAGGACACAATCAAACTCTGTACAAATCGAATATTTTGTTCCTGATTTTTGAATGATTTATACTCGACCCGAGAAAATGCAAATTTACATTTAAAAAACATTTCTTCATTAATATTTTGTTCATAATTTTCATTCATTTGATTTCGAGGATTCATTTTATTAATATTTTGCTCATCACAATAAAATATTATGTTTAGAAAATTTATAGTTTATTTAATACAAATAATCAATTCAAATGATTGAAATGAAAAACATATAACCAATATTCAATCAAATAAATACAGTTCATTAAATATACGTTAAATTGGATAAATCAGTTCAGACAGATTCTATGTACACAAATAGGATAGGAGAAAATGTAAATTTAAGTTCTAATTAATTGAAAATTTGATTGGAAAGTGAAAATTTGTAGAAAAATTATAGACATTTTCAACAAATTAGAAGGGTTAACATTGATTTATATTTCAATCGATATCAAACATGACTTATCCACACACACACACACACACACACACACACACACACACACACACACACACACACACACACACACACACACACACACACACACACACACACACACACACACACACACACACACACACACACACACACACACACACACACACACACACACACACACACACACACACACACACACACACACACACACACACACACACACACACACACACACACACACACACACACACACACACACACACACA
>NW_019247890.1:282115-314602 GCF_002742605.1 Olea europaea var. sylvestris | reverse complement strand
CTATTACAAGACGAGGTCGTTGTATCTTGGGAGATGAGTGCTGCAATACCGTCAGTACCAGTGCGAGGCATTATCGTTTTAAGGAGAAAGAGTCGAACTCTTGCCTCGACCATTCAAAACCATCCAAACGTCGTTACTCTGCTCAAATATATATTCACGGTGACACTATTATTTGGCAATATCCTTCAACAAATGCCACTCAAAGTTATCGAGTAAGGATCTTGCAAAATAACTAAGCATTTGCTCCATCCTGTCCATGAATTCCAAAAAAAGAATGTGACACCCAAGTCCTGAAATTCGAGTGCCATAATAATGTATCAAAATTTTAAAAAAATAACAAAGAGAATATTTAAGAAAACATTTAATTGAAACTCATTCCACGAATTAAGATTGAAAGAGCCATAAAACAACTTGTTTTCAATAACTTGTTCAAGAGTACTTATAAACAGTGGCGGACGCAAAAAATTTTAGTTAGAGGACACAATCAAACTCTGTACAAATCGAATATTTTGTTCCTGATTTTTGAATGATTTATACTCGACCCGAGAAAATGCAAATTTACATTTAAAAAACATTTCTTCATTAATATTTTGTTCATAATTTTCATTCATTTGATTTCGAGGATTCATTTTATTAATATTTTGCTCATCACAATAAAATATTATGTTTAGAAAATTTATAGTTTATTTAATACAAATAATCAATTCAAATGATTGAAATGAAAAACATATAACCAATATTCAATCAAATAAATACAGTTCATTAAATATACGTTAAATTGGATAAATCAGTTCAGACAGATTCTATGTACACAAATAGGATAGGAGAAAATGTAAATTTAAGTTCTAATTAATTGAAAATTTGATTGGAAAGTGAAAATTTGTAGAAAAATTATAGACATTTTCAAAAAATTAGAAGGGTTAACATTGATTTATATTTCAATCGATATCAAACATGACTTATCCACACACACACACACACACACACACACACACACACACACAAAAGACCAATAGTTGGGGGGTCACGTGACCCCACCCCCGGGTCCGCCCATGCTTATAAAAAATATTAATTTGAAAGGAAAGCTTAAAGAAAACTCTCAAACTTATTTCCTCCACTGCGGCCAAGTTAAAACTTCGAATTTTCCGATGCCTAATTACCTGGAAAGGCAAAAACTTACTGGTGGAAAAATTCTCAATAAGCATATATGTGTTCCTGAATTACTAATCATATAACTCATAAAATTGTAAAACTTCATAAAAGAGACACGAAAACTATACCGAATTTAGGTGGTATGAGTTTTACATACGTAGCACTACTAGAACTTCAGTCCAAAACTTGGAACATACATATGGACCTACATACATATTTTTCGAATTATAACAAAACGTATATATTTATCGTTGTGTGGGAGAAAAATAAAAGCAATCAAAGAAATTAACTTGTTAGATTTCCACTCTAAAGTCTCTTGAATAGCCTGCGTGCTGAAGATCTTTTGTAGTGTGAAATGTGTGCGTGTGAAGGGCGTGTTGAGAGAAAAAAAAATGTGATGTGTAAATTTTTTGAAAATCATGTATCTATTTATAATACTTTGATGATGCATTTGATAAGTTCGATAACTTATTCAAATAAAGTTAAATTAATAAAGATAATAATATCCAACATAATTTGTGATAAAGTTGAATACTCAAATGATCATAATAATATCCAACAAAATTTAAACAAAAATTTATTTATTTAACTTTATCACAAAATTTGAGAGGTTCTATCGCTTTAGTATTCAAATATTTGTACTTTAATCCCTAAAATATTAACCAATAATTAGGTCCCTACACTATCATATCCGTGTATAAGGTCCTAAGTTCGAATATAACAACTAATTTCGAGGTTCGAGGTGTCACAATTTACCAATTTTAGAATAAATTTCATCCTCGAAATTTTACCTTGAAATTCATCGAAGAGTTGTGGATATTTGGCTCACATCTCGCTCTCTCTCCCCCGCCCCTCCCCCCCCTTAAGTTGCCTCCTCAACTGAGTGATTGCGTCATTGTACTTTCACTAAAGGAAATACTTTATGCTCGAGTGTTTGAAATTTCTAATTAATAATCCTTATTTTCACTTTCTTGTAGCTCAAATCCAGCTGCAATTCAATGGACTAATTTTGACCACATGGCTCATATCATAGACATACTTTCTAAGCATTGACACATGAAAAATATCATGCACTGTTGAAAGTTCTGGTGGTAAAGTCAACTGATATGCAACATTAACAATAAACCGCAAGATTTCAAACGAGCCAATAAATCTTGATCACAAATTATCCTTCTTGTCAAAACGTAGTACTCTTTTCGTCGGTGCAACTTTGAGGAATACTTTGTCATCTACTATAAACTCTAGATTTTTTTTCTTCTGTCTGCATAACTCTTCTGTCTACCCTTGGGTCATTTTTATACTAGCTTGAATTTTCTCAATAGCTTACATTGTCTGTTCTATGATCTCTGGACCAAAATTTTTCGCTCTCCAACCTCATCCCTAGTGAACTAGTGATCTATATGGTGTCATGCCAATAGAGAAATCGTTGTGGTGTTTGTCTGGGTTAATAAAACTGGGCAATCGTAGTGAAGTTTGTTTGGGTTGAGAAATCATAGTGTTTGATTTGTTGGTTTATAAACTGAGCTCGATCTTTGCACGAATCGAAAGTTCTTGGTGTATTTCCACAAAACCCCAATCTACCATTTGGAAGATCTACCTTCTAGCATACATAAAATCACGCTTGACTACAACTTTATATAACACTCATAAATTCGTATTTGATTTACACGTTACAACTGTTGTATGTTTGGGTGTTCTTTTCAAGAACCACTCTGTTCCATCCCCTGGTCCCATGTTATTCCAGACATGAGATCTTGAATAAGGGTAGTTATGAGCTTCTCTAGCGCATATATATCTCTTTTTGGATCCTTATAACTTAAATTTTTACTCCTAGAAACATCCTGATTTTAGCTCTCGGTTGATCAGCCCTTCTTGATGGGAATTTTTGATCCATTCTACTATTGGTGTGGAGAAAAATGGCACAATGATGTTGGGCTGGATTCTTTAAATTGATGGGCTTGTGGGTCGGATCCTTAAATGATGAATTGGTGTTGATTTGTTTCTTGGCCACAAACGTGTTGCTGAAACACGACTTCTCTTAAATAAGAATGATGCACCTGAACTTGTCAAGTGTCGCCTTCTGCACCGTTGGATGGACGACCTTCTAGTGCCTTTGATATTAATTTGGCACTAGGTTTTAAGATGCCGGACTTTTCACTTTCTTTTGTCTCTTGAACTCTCTCTGGATTCTTCGTTTTCTCTCCTCTGCACTTTGAAATTAAGCCCTTGTTTATGAGATAATTTCCAACCGTTTTGTATAGATCTTGAGTGATTTGTATAGGCTTATTTATGTCATTCTTAGGTGAATGATGTTCTGTATTGTGAGGCTTATTTTGGGAGAAATCTTGCGTGATTTTGGCCGAGTGCTGTTGTAAAATTTTATCTCACAAGTGGACGGATCATAACAAGTAGTAAAGTGAACCTTTTGAGTTCGGATTATTGTTCCCACGAGAACTATATTTTAATACTCAATTTATTATTTCTAACTTCTATTTGACGAAAATAAATGAGAACAATGATTAAAAGTGGTTTTTATTCTAACTACTTAAAAGTTCGTGAGTGCAACTGAAAATGAGTGAGAATTCAAATAATAAATGGATATTGGGGCGGAACAACTTCCCTTATTGGTCTCCTTTACTTCTAATATCAAGATTCATAAAATCTAAAATAATATTCAGTCGAATTCTTCTACGGTATTCAATTTATCCTTCTCGAGTTCTCATTGAATCTATTTAAATAATTCAATTTCATATCTGTATGTGAATCAACATTATTTAAATGAAATAATAGTTCTATGAATTCATATAGGACCGTAACAATTAATATAGGTATCTCTACACGTTATATTAATTTATCGAATTTTAATATGTGATATAAACAAGAATCCGCATCTCTAAGCAATTATTGTTTACGAAATCATTGAATAATTGACCAGAAAATTCAAAGCATTGAGAATATGATTAAAATCCACACGTGTAATTATAACGAACAAAAATCTCAAATAAAAGAAATAAAAGTTCCCAAATCAATTACATTGTTCGCCCTAAAATCAGATTAACTACTCATAGTAATGAAAGAAAAACAAGAAGTTATTATGGAAGACATCACCGAGTTTTGAATAAGAATGTAGAATAAGAAAAAAATCTTGCATCAATATCTTCTTCCCCTTCCAATTTATGCTTCAACCCCTGAATTGCTTGCTGTTTTGTTCTCTTGAATTCTTCTCTTTTGATTCTCCAATTATGTTATCTTGCCTCTCAATGTGTGAAGAATCCTCCAAAAGTGTGAGAAATATGTATTTATAGGTGTCTCCTCCGTTTGTGTAGAAAATAGGATTTTTATGGATTCCAAAAAAGGCCCAAAAATGCGCCATAAACAATCCCGGCGCAGCGCCCAAGCACTACGCATGCTTAGACGCTGATGGCAGCGCCTGGTTGCTGTCATCAATTCGATCGCACTGCACAACTTTCAGTTTTTTCGTCATAATTTTTTCTCCTGATATTCGATCGAGGCGATTCAAGATAAGCTGGAAAGCTAACTCAAAAAGCCACAATTTTTCTTCAAATACCATTTTCAAATTCGATCATTTACTATGTCAAAAATAAGTCTCAATATAAGTTTAAAAACGATGCATACATTTCTTCGGTTGAAACTTGATGTGTGATCAAAATTTGATTATATTTCATCCCTTTGATATCTTTATTTATTCAATTGACTTCGAGAACTCTTGAATCTTCATTGTGAGGTCCGACACAACTTTTGAATATTTGCACTTTAGTCCCTAAACTTTGGGTTTCTTACAACTTAGCCCATTTTCTCCAATTCTGGCAACTTTTGCTTATTTCCTTCAATTTCTTGTATCGTCATTAAATTTTTCCTATTCAACACGAATTGCAATAATTTAGACCATAATTCATCCGAAAAACAACTAAATATCATCATTTTAAAGTTTTAAATAAGTGTATAAAATAAACTTATCAAGTACCATGGAGCTTGTACTGGACCGTTCTTTTGATTCCATTGATATAGTTATATCCTTCTGGTCACGGTTGCTCAAAAGGGGATTAAGAATTCCAGTACTGAACCTCTTGCCTTGGAGCAAAAATTATCGCGTTCCTTTACTTTTCTTTCTGTTTTCTGCTTTATTTTTCATATTTTGTTGAGTTTTAAAAGTGGCTAATATTTGAATTACTCGTAACAATTGGGAACTGTCTTTTCCCCTCTAAGCTTGGCAACAAATTCATGCGGTTGTCCGTGGCAAATGAAGGCTTCAACTTCTTCCTTCAGATCCTTACGTTCACCTGTCTCTATGCCCGGCTAATCTACGATATTGACAGTACTTCCTCTGGTGAAGGTAGGATAAGTTCTTCCTTGGTTGCAGTGTCTTTTATCATTTGTCTCCTTTCGCCATTCTCTTTGGGCTGGACTTTTTGGATTTCCATTTTTTCCTTGTGATTCGTATCGATGCCTTTAGCACTTATCTGTTTCTAAGCTCTATTGAAAAATATATGGTAAAATTATGGTTTGGTTCTGGTGAATGGACCACCAGAACTTTATATTGACCCAGAGATTGGAAAGGATGGCCATTAAGGTATGATAATTCGAGACATGTCCATCTCCCCGATGTGCTTTTTGAACCTGTTGAGATAGCTTTGAGAGAGTCTTCCTTCCTTGCTTGATACTAATGAGGCGCTCAATTGGTGTGGACCGAGCTCTAGAAACCATAGAGCCGCCATTCTAGCTTCGAATGGACGTTTAGGTCAGCTTCTTAAACGTAGTCATTTGTGCGTCGTCCACCCTAATCAAGAAGCATCTTCAAAAATTTACGAGAATTTCGAACGTAATTGCTTCTTGTTCTAGAATGGTTCAAACTCCTTCATCCTTGGTTTAACTTCTTTGAAACAGTTGCAAAGCAAAAATGTTTAGGAAAGGTGATTTTTGTGTTGGAACTTTGGATGACTCTTACAAGTAGAGGTCCTCCTTACTTCAAACTTTTGATATTAGAGTGACATGGCACTTCCCAATTCAACTTGAAAGAATTTGTAGAAAAGAAAATAAGTTTTTTGAGTTCTAAACCAGAGTTTCAACATTATTAGAATCTCTCTTAAAACTTTACTACAATAATGAAAACTGGCCCCCTGTGTTAGGGGCCAATTGGCTATCACAGGGGTAAACGAATGCCACCTTTAGTCACATCATGTTAAAAGTATTTTTTCTTTATCTTCGACTTGAAACCTACTGAGTGCTTTCTCTTCTCATTCTATTGTTGAGATAATTACTATGGCATAAGCCAATCCCAATCTCTATTTGAAACGAAAACCCTAACATAAATATAATCAAGCATATGAATAACAAGGATTCACAAACAAAATATTTCATCTGAGTACATTTAAACCACGAGAATCTCAATATATAATGAACACGTACAAAAATCCAAGCAATTAAATTGACTGGAATATTGAATTATTGAAAGCAAATTTTGAAGTAATGAATGGAATTTTCTAAGAAAGAATTGAATGGCTACAAGAGCTTGTTTGGGTTCATTGTTAATTATTGAATTTATAATGCGATAAAAATGAGTGACGAACAAGTATGTCATAATTGTGAATCTCAAAAAAAAAAAATAAAAAGGGATAAAAATTAAAGTTTGACTTGACTAATACATTATAACATACTTATAATAAAACACAAGACAAATAAAACAGACATGGGCATGTTCTAAAGCACCTTGGATAACCATTCGCTAATTGACCGTGCGCACCCATTAAGGCTAGTCCTCATTATGTATTTGTTACTGATGATTGGAAGTGAACATTCAGTCTGTTACTTTGTCCAAAAAGGCACCCTACAGTAGATCATGTTGGTTCAATTTGAGATGGAAGAACAAAAAAAGAATAGTATTGATCCTGGATTCAAGCCTTCTTACACGAAAGGGGAGAAATCAACTGATTCCTTTTTCAAATAAGAAAAACATAAAAACAGAGTACCATAAGAAATAAAGTGCAGATTGCCAGTTGGTGAATCTTCCAAAATCAAAGCACTTACTAGAACTGCTCTCAATGTATCTAGTTTGGGTGTCAAGTTTCCATGTCACAAATTGCTCACACCTCTTCTATTCCTCTTCCTTGCAATTACAACTGATAAATAGCAAATGAAGTGTTGGATTTTTATTTTTTTTTGCTTCATATTGGCTATTTTCCTAGTGGCGCATCCAATACGCACACAATAGACATTTCAGGCAGTACCCACGTCATATAATACAACAAAAAAACACTTATATAAAGTAATTTACTTTTGCATGATGCTTCTCTAATCATTTCACTAATAGACCTGCTAAGCTTCTCCTAGGGACCATGCCTAAGGTGATCAGGTCAGATCTAAAGGGAATGAACTGCAAGTTCAAACTCACTGGGTATCAAATGGAGGAAGCTGCTAGAACACAAGGTAACTGATAAAAAAATGAGGGATACACATGACCAAATAATATGAATGTGCCCTGTCTTCAAACTCTCGTTCATAAATAATTTCGATTCCTAACAAATTACTGCCCTCATCCACTAAGATAAACAAATGAAGCAATTTCATTCAAGAGAGTAAAATAAAATAAAACAGAGCAAAGCAAAGCAACAAGAGTGACCATAGAGCAGCAAGAGGCTGCACATATCTCAACTAGTGATAAAACAGAACGATACATCCACGTTGATACATGATAGCTTAAAAAATAGTAGAAGAGCTACAGGTAAATAAACTGCAAATAAACGAGAGCATGACCTAAATGCAACCATCCCACAAGCATTGAGCGTTAACCTTTTCTGCTCTCAAGAGACGCTCAACGTCTTTTGGAGGGTTCAAGCCCAAGGCTTTAGCACGCTCCCATCGATCCAATCTGGTCATCCCAAGGCATGGTCCATATGCCATGCTCATATCAAATTGTCTCAGAATCTCCTCTTTGCTATCATAATCATCTGTGAAATTTTAATATCGTATTAGATAGCTATTTAATTTTCGAGCAAAAACCTGCTGTTAAACAAGTGCAACTAAGATGGTCGAGGTCTGGAAACAGAATATCGTTAGATGTTGACGAGTGTTCACACAAAACTGTCGAAACATATAATAGAAAGGATAACAAACAAATAACCTTGGAAATTGAGAAATCAACACTTAGCTAATATATGTAGGGAAACCACTCTGCTTGTGATTTTAGGCATGGCGATTTGAGTTAACTCAGTTCTGGCACAACTTCATAAAATTTTTTATTCAAGTATTAACATCCAATAAATTGATGAGCTTTGATTAGAAAAATAATAACAAAAGTCCAAATAAACACATACATCGATTGTGACTAAATTTCTTTTACATGCCAAGTCTCGTAATACGCAATAAGTAATTTTTGTGCATTTCAAAACTTAATCATGTGATTTAGCCCTAAAACTGTTCACCACGCGTCGTTTAACTATCCGACGCGTTATCGGGATATAATATGGTTCATAAAGGAGGATAATAGAATGGCTCAACCTTGGAGATCGAGAGCACCATGGGAGATGAGAGCCGGAGGCTGAACTTGATCGGTCCCGACGGAGGCGGAGTTCTTTGACTTTTTAAACGACGTCGCTTTGTTCGCTTTCGATTTTCCAACACCCCTTCCGCCGGCGGTCTTCTTCTTTTGCCTGAAGAAACCCTTCATGTCCGACGATGAGGCCATTGTTTTTCTCTCTTCCTCTGCTTTCAGATTTTAAATTTCGAATTTTGAATTTGAACGTGTACTTTCGATAGATAAAGAGCACCGAGTCGGTGTTCTCTCTCCAGTACTTTCCATTCAATTCTTTATGGTTTCAATATACTTTGGGTATTTGGCCCAATAAGCAAGTCCTTACATATGTTCCACATTTGGGTAATTGGCCCGACAGGGCAACTTACAAAAATACCCTTAAAATTATGGATGTTTTGAAAAATCATATGAAAAGTTTTTCGAAAGTAAAAAATATTATGTAAAATTAAGAGTCATTTTTTACACAATCCTTTTTAACGGTCCCGTTTTCACATGAAAATCATATGATTTTTTTTTTTTTTAGAAAAATCAAGAATGTTTTGAAAAATCATATGTTCATCTCCCTTTTTAACAGTCCTATTTTCACGTTTTATTTACCATTTATTGAACTCTAACTTGCACTTGATGACAACAAAGGTTGAGACCCTAGTATGACTTTGGGCTGAACTGAACTAGATCCCAAAATAATAATAACCGACCTAAGACAAGTCAATAAATGACCTTCTCATGAATGTGGTAAATAGTAAGTTTATTAGTGAATGACAATTGTACTCTGTAGCTTAGAAATTATTATTATTGTATCTCTAATTCTTCCCTAAAAATATAGAGCTTTAATTTTCATTATAATACACACAATTCCATTAATTTCTCCATGAAGGGTATTCATTTTTTTGAAAGTATATCTTAACATACTATTTTTAAAAATGTGTTTTAATTCTTTATTTTATTTTTTGAAAAAGTAATTTTGAAGCTTGGCCAAGCCAAACATGCTCTAAGTTGAGCCCCAACTATTTTTTTTTTAATCTTTAAATTAAAACTCTTTATTTCTAATATTCGTTTGCAATCATATTTACATAATAAAATATTTTGTATGTAAATTCAAAACTTTTTGTTTACTTTTAAATACACATTCTTTAAAAACTCACTATTCAAAACATCATTTTTCTTCAATTTCTCTTTATAATGGCCATCAGATAGTGGTTTAATAGGCATTGTTAGTTTAAATTATTATTTTTTTATGAAATTCATTTTTAACCATATATTCTCACAATATAATATTTTAAATGTAAATTTACAAATTTTCACTATTATTTAACCACATATTATCTAAAAGTTACTATTCTAAAACTCATTTTTCCCAAAATACTCTTCTAATGGGCATAAAATAGAACTCCAAATAGAAAATTCACGTTCCAAAAAGCATTCTATCTCAATTTGTCACTTCAAATAGAAAATACAAATAGAGATCCAAATCAAGAAAAATAATTTATTTAGCAGATTTTATGGGCTTGTTCGAGCCACATTATTTTCAAAAAAATACATTTTTCAACAGTGATTTGACATAATTTCAATCACACATTTTTCAATAAAATAATATTACACGCAGATTTAAAACTTTTTCTTTCGATCCCAAGGGGTGCAGATTCATAATAGGCATATAGATTCACGTCAATTCAGATTAATATTTAGGTATAGATATTACCTCTTTTTTTATTTTTTATTTTTTCCATTGATATGACATGAATAATTCATTTTTTTCCTAGAATGTGACTCAAACATGGGCTACACTGGTTGAAAATATGAATTATTTTTATTAAAATTGTAAAAAATATTAAAGGAAAAAGGCAGCTGGATAATGAGTACCAGGTAGCCGTTACACCCTCCAGTGTTTTCACAACGGTTTTATTTCTTCTCAAAATCAGACCTAAAATATGACCGTTGCAGCTTCTTCCACACTATAAACCATCTGCTCTTCCTCTCTAATCAGCATCAAATCTCCTCGTTTCTTTTTCACGAAGAAAATCAAATCCCAGTTGCCAGAAATCCCCAAAAACTTCATAAATCTTGCTCAGATTTAGTTCAAATAAAAATGGGTTTGTCCATTGACACCTCCTCCTCCAATGAATCCCATCCCAAAACTCACAAGGTGTTCATATTAAGCAACTATCTTCTTCTAGGTGCAGCTTCCAGTTGCATTTTCTTGACCCTCTCCCTCCGTCTCATCCCATCGCTTTGCGGGTTTCTCTTGATCCTCCTCCAAATCATCACCATTGGGGGTGCCATTTCTGGCTGCACCGCAGCCAATGCTGCCAGGGGTGCCACCAAGTGGTATGGAGCTCACATGGTAGCAACTGTCCTGACCGCAATATTCCAAGGGTCTATATCTGTACTGATCTTCACAAGGCCCTCGGATTTTCTTAGAAATCTTAAGTCCTATGTGAGAGAAGAGAATGGTGTGGTGATCTTGAAATTGGCAGGTGGATTGTGCGTTCTGATTTTCTTTCTAGAGTGGGTGGTTTTGACTCTGGCATTCTTCTTGAAATACTATGCTTATGTTGAGAGAGAGGGAGCTAATTCTCAGTCTATGAGGAGTGCCAAGGTTCAAAATGAGGAGAATCCATATCCTTTTCAAGTCAAATTTTAATCAAATCTTGGTGGAGCTTGTTGTATTTGGGGTAGTATATATGACTCTGATTAGCGATTAATCATCGCTTTAAGTATTCTTTTAGTTTGTTGGTTCTTTAATTTGATGGGATTTGTTGCTGTTATTATTGTATTGGGAAACTTGTAATACTGCACTGTTTAGCTGTGATTCACATGACTTGTTCAATCGGATTTCTTGTATTGCCATAGCACTTCGCTGATTATTGCTGGCTTTGCCACATATTCCCATTTTCGTAATCAAGGTATTACAACCTTTCCTTCGAATTGGCCATGCAAACTATATCAAAACTTGACATAAGAGATTCAATTTGATTTTGAAATCAGTTGGGAGTGTACTTTTCTTTGGACATCCTTCTTTCCAAATCAATTTAAAGGATAAGAAATTCTCCTAAAAGTTGTAGTTACAATTGATAACTAAACGAGTAAAGATACCAGTTGTAACCGTTAATATGACCCCAAGGTGGCTCAAAATTGGCTGCAAAACCACAAAGGTAACATTCCCATTTGGTGTAATGTGTAAAAAAGAAAAAGAAAATTATCCATTATGAATTACACACAAAAGATAGAATGTCAAATATGGTGACTTGATCTGATGAATAACGATCATATTTTTCATTTTAATGGACAAATAATGAAAAACAAACGAGGGTATTTTGCCTTCTATGGAAAAACACGCCCAAGGTAAGAAATTGCAGGGAATAAGTTTGTCATAAATAAAAAATAAAAATAAAAAAATTGGCCACTAAGGGCTTTCAAAAGTGAAACAGCGACAACAGCCAACAGAAATTCAGCAGCAAAATCAAAGCCCAGTCAGCATCAGACTTGCAACATTTTATCACCAGATGTTATTTGCTAAAACTTGTAAATCTGCCATACAAAAGGTATTTTTCAATTATATCACACAGGCCAAAAGGAGGAGAAAGAAATCCCAAGAGGATTATTGATTCTCGGCAGTGCTATCCTGCTGTGGTTGTATGGCAGCTGCGGCTTTGTGGGATGATTGTGGGGAAGTTTCATTCAGGTTGTTAGTCTTTCCAGATGGAGGCAGACATCTTTTCGAGAAGAATTTAGCAATGCTTGTTGTTTTCCCGAAACTCTTCTCTGCAAATGAACATGGGAAGTAATTCTCTCAATATCAAGTACAACAAATGGCTATCACTAATAGCAGAAATAATGAGTACATGTCAAGTTACCAAGGTAATAGCTATACCTGGCGATACAGACAAACCGAGCTCGACTAGAATTTCTTTCTTAACCTGCCTCATGATAAAAGAGTTACCAGCAAGTTTCAGCGCAGTCTCAGCAAACAATCACTAAAAAGAAACTGAAGACCCAACCTCACTTCCTCAAGTGATGGATAGGCCACCATAAGCAATTAATAAAGCTAGAATAAGACAATAATATTCAGGCTGGTTCATGAAGTTAATCAGGGGCAGAATCAAGTGCCAGACAACCAAACTGCAATGGTCGACACTAACAATATTAGATTAAATAGTTTGATCAGCATAGAGATAATTTGAATACATCCTTGAATAAGCCTTTTGTAACTAAATATGTGGATTTGCTGAGATTTTGAGCAATAACAGAACTTATCTCCCTTTACAATGAAAAGTTTCCTTCTCAAATATGAAGATTCAATTTATGAACAGGAGATTTCGCATATCAGCAAGGACTACATTTTACCAGCTAGGTGCTAGGTGATGAAAGCCATACAGAAAATGAATGACGTGTTCTTTTTGAATATGAAGATTCAATTCAAGAAAAAGAGAGCTCACACATTGACAGGGATTACATTTTACCAGCTAGATGATGAAAGTTGTACACAAAATGAACTTTAAGTTACCTGCCAACAATTATTAGAGAACTCAGATATTTCTCGCACTTTATTCCTTAATTGAGATTTTGGGACAGCTGGGAATTTACTCTGTAAGGACTCCAACACCTTGCCTAGACTCTGTGAGCATGATTGGATTATAGATACCTGCAAAATTTAGACAATTTTCAAGTGTGTGAATTAAGCTTGAAGACAGTGTTGGGTTATTACATCATGAAGCATATAAATCAGGTTAGCCACAAGGTTCCCACAAACAAAACTGCATGGGAGTGTCTACTCCACAATAAAATGAACTTACAATTTGAGGCAAATCTGAGTTCAAGATAGCTGCAGCACTTGCCACTGGAGTTGAGCTTGACTTGCTATTTGAAGGAGAAGCTTCTTGATCCTCAAGTACTGTGTCATTACAAATTGATATCTCTATTGGGGGACAACCTGGGTAAGGACGAATACTCAGAGATTGCAAACACTTTTGTTCAAACTTCTGTGCATCAGTGAGCCCTTCGGCCTGTAAAATAATAGCCTTTTCATGCATAAGATTCAATACGATCAAGGGTTGGTTTTTTCGAAGTGCATGCTCTGTCAAATTACTCAGATACTTCTGTTGTCGAAGCAAGATATAGAATTCCTCATTCTGCCCAGCTGGTTCAGAATCAGGGAGGTTTCTTATCTCCTCAACCAATTCATCAGAATCCATTTCATCATCCTGTACGCCCTGCATGGCACAATGAAGACCAATAAACTTGTTGACCACAAATCAATATCTCCAAATAATTGAAAAAAATATATTTTAGTTCGTATTTTTTCACCTATCCTCCCTCTGCCACCAACTCCCACCCTTGGCAGAAAATTCATTTCAATAAAAAGCCCAATAATGGAATAAAAAAAGAGGTAAAAATATAAATTGTAAACATGCACACTCAAGAAGAAACACATATATATCATTCGTACTCAAGATAAACTGAGAATTCAATTTACAGGGCAACTATAATATGGTACCTCATTCTCCGAGAGATATCCATCAGGCACAAAAAAACCATCTTCACTTTCATCCTCTTCATCACCTCTTGAATGGGCTTCCGCAGTTTCATCTTCATCATCCTTGTCGCAATCTGACAGGCTTTCACCAGGCTCCTCCTATTCAATCGAATCTTAGTTGCCAATATCTTTTACTATTAATCACATTTACAGCAAAGTTGGCATACCTCTTCCCACTCCTCATCACTATCAATTTCATAGTCTATGTCGGGATCCTTCACAAATGGGTGACGCGCTCCAACAATTTGACTGGAGATGCACAAACACAAGCAATCAGAGTTACAATAATATATTCCAAATCGGTGAGACATCACTTCTAGATAATCTTCTTGTACCTTCACAGGCACCATGTCACCTGACTTTTTCTTCAGTGCAACATTAAGATCATTTTTATTTTCTATCAATTTAGGCTAACAGAGTTATAATTCAACTGCATATCATGCAGGGACCATTTAGTCGTTGTATCCAAGTATCACTTCATAATGATTGTCATACCATGATACTTGTCAAGTGTCAACAGAAAGATAGCAAGGTCAGTGCCTCAATTAGTCTTAACCAAAATAACATCATCAAATAGCTTAGTAGGAGAAGATGACAGCCTTTCAAGTCAATAAAGTAACTGGGTATAGCCCCAAGAAAAAATTTACACGTCATTCCTTAAAAGCTAGGCTATTCAATGTGGCGATCTTCTCTAGTACCACATTACCAGTAAAATGCCCCATGCTTAATTGTTCTAGAACACAGTATAGATAGGCAGGACTCAATATTCAAACCTCAACTTCACATATTAAAACCAAGGATATCCTACACTCACTGATAATATCACTATCGAAGCCTCCAAATTTCTAATTAAAATTCAAGACATAGAAGCCTTCCGTATGCACAAAAAAGATATAACAGAATGATATTATAACAAAACACACTTGCAAATCTATATGCACACTAGTACAACAATATAGTATGACAATTGTTCTCACCTTTTCTTGGACCAAACACCATAAAAGGCTGGCCTATAACTCTTATCAAACTGCAAAAGCTGCCTATTCTTACTACGCTTCTCGAAATTGGGAAGAGTATTAGCATTCGTACAAGATAATCGTCCATCAACATTAGTGTCAACCCACCCATCCACAAGCTTTTCTAGGCTCATATCTTCATCACAGGTAAATTCTCTGTTCGTACTAAGCTTAAGTTCCTTGACCAATTCTGTCTTAGGCTTCTGACGAACTCCCCAATGTATTTTCTTGTTAGAACGAACTGAGTGTCCCAAACAACGCCAAGAATTTAAGTGTGATCTGCAAAAAGAAACCAAGGTAGTGTCTTATACTATCTAAAGCAAGAGTAGTTTACAAGATATCCATGACAAATAGGAAAGGGATGAACCCACTTCCATATATCTTCTGCATCAATTCCTTCACTGACGGTTAGAACAGAGTCCATAGGCACGGTAACTGGTCCAGAAATCCTTTCCACCCTGTTAGGGGATTGATCAGACGTTAACTGTTTGCTCACAGCACCACCATTTTGACAAGTTGAATTAGCTTTGTTCTTTTTGAGAAAGCGTTCCATAAGGGATGTTTGTTTTTGCAGAGCAAGTCGTTTTTTTGACTCAGCTTCTTCCTTCTCCTTGCGCCGCTGTTCTTTCTCTGCTTCCTCTTGCTGCCTTTTCAGCTGTTTCCGCATTTCAGATTCTTCCTTCTCAAGGCGCCTCTCCTCCTTCTCGGCCTCATCTTGTAATCGCTTTAGTTCTTTCTCCTGCAAGGTTGTTGAACTTCAAATTAATGAACCAAGAAAAAGAGATTCACTAGCTGAAACCTGCAAAACTCTCCATCATTCTTACAGTTTGCAACTTTTCCTTATTAAGTTCCCGATCCATCTTTTTCCTCTCTTTCTCTGTCTGACGTTTGCTTTTCTCCATTTGCCTGATCAAAAGCTTTTCTTCTCTCTTGGCTTCTTTCTCGGACCTTCGCCATTATAAATACTGATTAAGTGCATTGCTAAACACCAACATTAGGAAAAAACCTATACCTGGAATACATACACTTCAGCAGCATTTTTCTGGGACATGGTCTGCATCAACAAACGGATATCTGCCTCAGCTAAAACTTTGCCAAGCTTGTCTGAAGCTTTTATCAAATCTTGCCTGTAGCTCTGATGGTCCTCTGATTTTTCCAGTGCAGTTACCATTGCTGAAATGGACTCAAATTGTCAAGTAAAACCACTAAAATGATCACAATATTAAGATTGCTCCACTCAATGAAGTTTCAAAAATGGGCCAACTTGAATGGTTGTACAATTTATTTGAAAGAAAGAGTAAGAAAAGTACCAAGAGAGTAAACTTGCATAAAATTATCGCATATATAACTATTATCAAACAAGATATCTTCTAGCTTTAAATCCTTTGGCCATTCTTTGAGGATGAGATGATGTTCTTTAAAGGTAAAAGATACTAGCTAACAGAAATTAGAACAAGACAAAAGTTTAAATTATTCAAAAACATAGGTTGAACTATCAAGTATTAACATTTAATAGATCCAAATTCAGTATGTGACTTGGCAGTCACCACGAGTTAATGATACTAGGACTGACAGATTAGTAATACATGGTCAAAAATCCCTTGCATGGATCTAGCATTTCTCTCCTCAATAATTCCAACGCCCTTACTTTTAAGTAGCAAAATCACTGGAGTAAACATGATATTCTGAAAAGAACAATATCCTCTCTACAGCTTCCAGAATATCACTTAATTGG
Source organism: Olea europaea var. sylvestris (assembly GCF_002742605.1). Classification (NCBI taxonomy): domain Eukaryota; kingdom Viridiplantae; phylum Streptophyta; class Magnoliopsida; order Lamiales; family Oleaceae; genus Olea; species Olea europaea. Next base: position 297,614 of record NW_019247890.1, on the reverse strand, counting down.
TCAGAAACTTTAAGACTTCTTCATATCCACAATACACTTGCGCCCAATTCCGACATTGGACAACTGCCTGAGCAGAAAACTTCTGAATTTATTTTCAAAATCATTAATGAAGATAAAACTGGCAAGGACCTCAAATTTGCACCCATTTCTAGCACACACTTCCATTCTCCCATATAGCTTCTTCCATCAAGGTTGTCTTCAAAAGCATCAGCAATTAACTTCACTAGTCTCTTTGTTTCAATGATAGGACAAAATTAAAAACATTATGTTCACTTATAAAATAAAAGTTTGGTTAATAGTAAATTGAACAAATTTGAGCTCCTGTATAAGTAAGAGAGTATCCTAAAATTTAATAGCACCCATAAATTCACTTCAAAAGGAGGCAGTGCTACGATTATTTCATCCTGTAAATTAAATTCCCCCACACATGATTCAACATATTCTTCTAGCCTCTGGTCCATGGGACATAAAAAGCCATTGGGGACACTAATTAATGTAAAGAACATAAAAACAAAAGTAATATCTATTTTGAATAAAAGTAATATTCATTTTTATTTGCTTATCTCTCTTGGCACTTGCAGTGCATTTTCCTGCTTTGCCAGTTTTCCCATCCATATTAGCCATCTCTGAAAATGAATAACTATTATTAACTTAGTCCACTTTAGCCTTGAATGGAAAATTATTCGTTAAGTCGAAATGCTTCGGAAGATGAAGAAAATCATAAAATTGGCTATAGGAGAATTATTGATTTCATTAAGTCACAATGCTTTAGAAACTTAAAAAATATGACTAAATTGGCCCAAAGACTTTGAGATTGAAATAACTGTTTATGAACAATACTTCCAAACATTTCTAATAAACAAATCTGTGTGTAAAAGCATGATCATTGATTTGTTGTCATTTCTTTTTCAAAAAGCGTTGATTTGACATAAACCATTGCTCTCTTCTCCATCAGAAATGGGTGTTAACCTTAAAAACAATTTCAATTTGTTAAGAGTTCAAAAAATGTTTTTCAGTCTTCAAATTTCCCTTGGCCATCGCCATCACCTCTCTCCCTTCCATTCAACGCAAGTACCTTTCAATTTCACCGCAAACCATATCTTCCTCCTCACACTTCCACCTATATAGTTTTCCTTCATTTGAGTTCATTAATCATTTTTCCTTTCCTTTTCTCGACTTCTTGAAATGGATCTACAGCATCTAAGAAGTGCTGGCTGCTTATCGGCAATGTGTTCAGTTCGAAAAAAATATGAACGAAAGGGGGGACATGCCACCTGGCATTTACAACATGTTGACAACCAATTCGCCAATGCCGGTGGCATGTTGGTGCATCATAGATTTACTCAATACTACATCTTTTTCACATCTTCCTCATTCCAATTTTCATTTAACCATCTTAATCTTGATTATAGATAAACGGTATGCAAACCATTGTTTTATATCTTTGTAGAGGATTTGACAAAGTAGAATAGGAGATGAGGATACAGGTAGCTGTCCCAGACAAGTATACACTGTTCTGTAATTTTGTTTCTTAACCTGTTAAAGTTTATGACAGACCGGTGGACAATATGGCATGTAAATTTAGCTTACGTGCTACATTTCCTAATTTACTTTCCTGCCTCCTTTCAACCTTAGAGCAGCAACCATATTATAAACACTGGCGGTTGGTCCACTAATAATCAGGCTTCAAAGTGTGACTCAAATATATGTAAAACGTATTTACACTAAATCCACAAGGGTACAAACCAATTCAAAATTAAAGCAAGCCGAAAGTTATATGTAGTTGAGCAGTACAGTCTTACCCCAAATAGCAGTAATTCTTTCGTGGATCTTTTTTCGGCAAGTACGCTGAACTTTCAGAGTGGCTCGCATTGATTTTGGTATCAGTTTCAAATCCCTTGTCTATGAAGAACATATATAAACAAGACAAGATTAGCCTCACATACAACCACAGCAGAATACAACATACTAATTGAACAAGAAAAAGTAGGAGTTGATAAACAAAGATAATGGCAATGCAGTAGACAAAAATATGAGACAGCACAACAGAAACAGTAAGAAATAACAATGTTATAGAATAAGGGAGCAATAGTTACAAAGTATATGGGAAGTAGCTTTTACTTATGATTTCCTAATCAATGGGAAAATGCCAAATCAGAAAATAAGCCACACGAATTTGCACATACCAAGTGGAACACTTATGTCGAAGGACAACACAATTCAGAACAGAGCTGGTGTATAAAATCCAATATATAGAATTATATCATAAATGCAACAATTAGTTCACAAAATGCAAAATTTCCAATTTGATGCATATAACTTGACTATTTTAATATAAATATATAACAAAATGCCAAAATGAGACAACTGAAATTCTCCTACCATGTTAACCCATTGTAAAAATAAATAAACCAGAACTCCCATATATTATATATACAACTATACAAGGTACGTGAGTCATGACGAAGCATCATATTCAACCCGAGCACAATCAATTCTATGCTCAACAATCCTTGTCAAAATAAATTTAGGTGCGAAGTATATTAAACATTAATCCAAAAACCGCATCCCCCTCCCCCAAAAGTGACTGCATATCACAAAATCTACTAATTGTGCCCAAATAACATAAGTTAATAACCCTAATCAAACTCAAAGATTTATGGAAACATTTATATAGTAAATTGAGAATTCTACCTCCCAAAACCAGAGGGCAGACTCAGACTCATCCCCCAAAATGTCAGCATCTGCATTGGGCACTCCATAACATAATCTCTGCCCAACTAGAAGCACACTGCTCTTCACACTAGCCTTACTAACACTATCACCATTTCCAATTTTACCCTTAACTTTCTCAAAAATGTCATCCACAAGCTTTGACAAAGGTAGTTCACTCTCTTCCATCAAACATGCAATCAAACCATTTAAAGAGGTGGAAGAAATCCCAATTTTTTCTACATTTTCCAACAACGCCCTTCTTTGTTCGAACACTAAATCTTTGCAGAATTTGATTAAACTCTTGATTTCTTCGAAGAATCCATTGATTTTTGCCAGTTTTTCTTCTGGGCTTGAGGCACATACATATCGATCCCCTCTCTTTCTCTTCAATGCCTTCCTCTTCTGATCTGGGCCATTCGATTTCGAGCTGTTCTCATAAGCGCCGTCAATTATCATCGGTTCAACTTCCGCCATTTCAGCATAAAATTAATCTATATCTATTGAGAAAAAGTAACAAAGACCCTAATGAGAAAATGAAAAACCCTGATCGAAATTATTTTCAAGATTGCTCTCAAACCCAGAAACCCCAGAAACAGCGGCAAATGGAGGATCTTTTTTGGATGAGAAATTCCAGTCCGTTCACTGATTTTCCAAGAAAACCCTAAACGTAAAAAGAAGAAGAGAAATATTACATTATAATCCAGGGAAAAAAGGGATGATCGATGGATGAAAAATAAAAACTTCTTGGAAGTCGAGACGGTGCCGGATTTTTCAGTACTGGAGTGACTCTGTTTTAAGCGATTTTCGATTATGACGTATTATTTATTTATTTCCCGCCTGTGGAGAAAAATATTTGGCTCCAAAGTAAGCGATTTTCATAGTTGGCGCCCAAATTCGATACATTTGTCCGCCATTTTGGTGCTCCAGCCTAAATCCTCAATGCGCTGTCAAAGCCACAGAAAAAGGAAAGAGGTCATAGGAATACTAATCAGTAATTTCCAAATATGATTTTGTGCATTAACTCTGCCTCTAAAAATTCATTTTTTCTTAAACTCATTTTCAATTATATAATTTTTTCAATAATCTAAGCCCCTATTTATTGGTGATTAAAATCTAGCCCTTATTTGTGTCCAATTTTTTTCATCAAAATGTATTTTTGAATAGTAATTTAACTCAATTTTAACTGCACATTTTTCAATAAAATAATATTACACACAATTCCAAAATTTTTCCTTATTATCTAACCACACATTATACATCATAACACTATTATAAAATACATTTCTTTGAAAAAAATGCTCAAACAAGATTTTAATCTAAATCAAAGTCAACAATTAATTTTAAGCACGTATTTTATGGAGTTCACAAATTTTAAACTCCACATTTTATCAACTTGTATACAAATATACTAGAATTTTGATTTTAATCCCCATCAAACAGAAATTAAAACCATGGAAAATCTCATTTTTAACCACATATTTTTCAAAAATAAAAAAATAATAAAAAAAATCACTATTACAATATTTTTAAGAAAAATGGATTTCAAACACACATACTACATAAATAAATTTTGGACGACCTTACTTTTATTGCTTGAAATGAAATAACTGAAATTGTTAATTTATGAAATTTGTGTAAGATGGTATCTATCTTTTAATGCGCTTTTTATTCAAGTTGTTGGTTCAAAAAGTAATTTTTATTAAAATATAATTACCATTCGTTGATCCTTATTTTCCGTACGAATGATGTGGTTAACTGATCCTAATCTTCTCATGTCCACGTAGTTAGTCTCCTGCATACTTGGACAAATCATTAGAACATATAGCTTTCTTCGATGGTGGGTGAGGTGGTCGTGAGCACATTCCGACAGTCAAATCAATCAACTTGTAAGAGTATATATGGGTGTAGGATGAACAAAAGACGTGAGAGACGTTAATCTACGGTCACTGAGGTTTCATAAAATAACAAAGAAAGGGAGAGTAATCTTATGATTGAATGTGTAAAATTGCATTACCTTCAAACTATTAGCACATTGTCTTAAAAAAAGAATTGACCACAACTCCACAAAGTTGGCCTCGTATAGATTAAGTCAAATAGATCATATCACCTTGGACCTCATAATATAACTCTGTTAAGTGTTCACGCCTCGATCAGTTGTAGTAAAGTTTGTATAAGCATCCAAGTGTTGATGCCTTGAACAAGATAACAAATTCATAAATTATCCTAATTAAATTCTTCCTTGCATGATGGATGATCCATCTATGCAAGAGCTTCCTATATGGTAGATGGTGTGTCCATACAGTGCATAATGACATCGGCCTCGAAGATTTCAAGGTGGGCTCTCTTTAGGATACTTCACACCTCTCAGCCAAAGCAACATAAACTTCCTTTCATGGTAGATACTTCACCATGCAAGGGCTTCCTGTATGGTAGATGATGCATTCATGCATGAGCTAATGTTGTCAGTCTTATAGGTTTCAAGAAATGCCCCATTTGGGATTCTTTACACATTTCTTTCCAAAGCGACATAAATTTCCTTGCATGGTGGATGCTTTATCCGTGCAAGGGCTTCTTACATGCCAAATGTTGCATCCACATAGGGAATAATGAATTGAAGATACTTAAGCTGAAATTTATTTTATTGAAGGGAGCTTTAACATAAGCTGAGGAAGATCATCCAATTGCAAAGATAGCCTTGTTCACGGATAATGTTTGCACAAATGTTCTAAATTCCATGGGTGGGGTTGTGTCTTTTTACCCAGGTCATAGGTCTTTTTAATGCAATAGGAGGTGAGCTTCAATTACGAATCATCCCTTATTTCTTCAAAGAAATTGAGATCATACATCATCAACTCATCACTAGTGATTTCATTAAAGTATAGACGATGAGATTAGAGTAATCCCACCTTTATTAGGTTTATAGCCTCAACTCAGTAGGAGCTCAGTAGGCCATAGAGAAAGATTTTTCTCTAGTAACAATTTGTCTTATGGTGCGAATAGCTATAACACTTAAGGGAACAACCTGTGCTCATTTGGGAAAATTAATCCTTTTCTTCAAAGTATATTTGATGGTATTGTTGACGAATTCAACCTGGCCATTTGCTTAAGGGTGTTGACGTATAGAGAAGTATTCTTGATTCCTAGCTCTTTATAGAGTTCTCCGACCTTTTTTGTTATTAAATAATAAGTAAAGAATGTCGAACAATAGATAATATTCTTCTAAAGGGATTTTGAAGTATTGGCTTTGGTGATTTTGGCCAAAGTTTAAGCCTATATTCATTTGGTGAAATAATTAATGGCAACAATTGCATAGCATTTGATGTCTCTTTCTCTTGCCAGTTGACCTATAAGATCAATTTTTTACTTGGCAAAGGGCCAAGCCTAGATGCAATCGTGAGCTCCTTGGATAGTTACTTCTATACGGTTGTAAAGTATTGACATTTATTGCACTTCCGCACAAAATTGAAAGGATAATTCTTTAAAGCAGCCAGTAATATCCTTGCTTAAGAAAGTTTTGTACGAGAACAGGTCATCCACTTTGATTTTTGCATACATTATCACGAACTATTCTGAGGATGTATATTATTTCTTCTCCTCTTATGCATCGAATGAAGGAGGATGAGGAACCTCTCTTATAGAGAAAATCGTCTTGAAGAATGAAGTGTGTTGTTCTTCAAAGCTTATAGGCCTCGTCTTTCTATCAATGAGGATATGATATTTGAGGATGGCTATGAATGGTTACTCCATGATGCCTTCAACCGCACATCATCACATTTCCTTTGGATATGGATGGCTTGAAGAGGTGCTCAATTTGGTACTACTTTGAGTAACTAGAAATATTTGCTATTAGCAAGCTTAGATTATGTACCTGTATGTGCATTTTCTAGGCATGGAATTTAAGCTAGCTCAAACCTTTCAAAAGATGGAAGGAAATCCATAACATGTTTTGGGTATGGCCCGACGATAAAGTAGCCATTACCTTGGCTCATACCTAGTTGGTAGTTACTATTTACAAGTAGCCTCTTCACCTGCATTTTTTGAGCCAATTCGAGACCAACTAGGAGGGCCTCATATTCCGCAGTATTGTTGGAAGCATTAAATTTAAACCTCACTATATGATTAAGTTTATGGCCTTTTGGAATTATTAAGACCATTTCTGTCCTAGAGCTCGCCTCTCTGAAAGAGCCATCGACAAAGAGGTTTCAATTTGGGGGCTTAACGAGTTCCATCGTTACCTATATTTTAGGAATGTTGGCAAATTTCACGACAAAGTCATAGGGGCTTGACCTTAGATGTAGGTTGTTAACTTGAAGACAACGTTAAATTTACTCAGCTCTACAGCCCATTTCATCAACCTACGTGAAGTTTTTGTCATCTGAAGCACATACTTAAATGTAACAAGCATGTATGCTATGGACTTGGAAGTATGACCTCAACTTTTTGAAAGCGATGACGAGGGAGAGGAAGAGCTTCTCAATAGCTGGATGAGGGCATCCGCTTGTAAGAGAGCTTTGCTCACATAGTAGACAGGCAAGTAAATTTCATTTGATATTTTCACAATATGTTGAAAGCCTTGTCCAAATGTTTTAAACGGTATTTAGCTTGAAAGGTTTTCACAAGCATGTCATCAATGTATATTTTCATTGTTTTTCTTATATAATCTGTGAATATTTTGTTTACTAGCTTTGATATGAAGCCCCACATTTTAGCCTAAACAATATTATTTTATAACATTACAATCCTCGATCCAACACAAATGCAGTATATTACTCGTCAGATTCATATACGGTAATTTGGTTATATCTTGAATATACATCCGTAAAGTGTAATAGCTCATCCCGCCATTGCATGCTGATTAATTCTAGAGAATAAGAAACTGTCTTTAGGACAAACTTTATTCAAGTTCTTAAAATTTAGCATGTTTACCATTTTTCATTGCTTTTTGGTATTAGGTCCTGATTATATACCCATAATAGGTATTGATCTTCATGAATAAAGCCACTTTCTAACAACTTATCCACCCTGTTCTTTGATGCCTCATACTTAGTAGTGGTAATGGGCCGAGTCGATTGCACGAGCTCGTGGGCTGAGTCGAGCTTGGGCTCGTGGGCTCATCCAATTTTTTTTTTAAAAGAGTTTTACAAATAAATGTAATAGAAAACACTTATAAAAAAAATAAAAAGTGTTAAAAATTATAAATAATTTAACGTATTGTAATACTTTTTATAAAGTATAAAATATTTATATAATGAAGACGAATTATTTTTTGAAATACATTTACAAAAAATATATTTTTTTATTTCTTTTTAAAATAGATAAAATATAAACCCTCCTCCTTTATTCGGGCTTAGGACTGACTACATCAATTTTAAGTATGCGGAGTTAAAAATTGTACACGAACAACTTGTTGTAATGCGTAAAATTTTTTTAAAAGAAAATTAAATTTAACGACTAAAAAATAAAGAAATTTTGATTAATATAATTAAATCAAATACCACTTACCTGACGACATGTAATTTCAGCGTCTTTATTTTGTAGTCGAAAATTAGCGTCCTGCCAATCATTCACGCACATTAACGCTTCCAAAATATTTTCTTTCAGTCGGCTCCTGATATCAGTCAAAATCCTTTTATCCGCACTAAAAGCAGATTCCGAAACAACAGTGCTAACCGGAGGTGTTAGCAGATCTTTCACAATTGCAGAAACAATTGGCCAACGTCTTTTATACTTTTATCAGAATTCAATTACTTCTTCTGAACTTTTTTTAATTGTTCTGTCTGTTGGCATATTATGATTGAAATAATCAATTAATTCGGTAGGCATCGCATTTTGAGTTTCGATCGATGTTTGATGAGATGCAAATATATACGACATGGCACTAGATGAACACATTGCAGTTGCATCATATCTAAATGTATTAATACCTTAAAATAAATTCATTATTTCGGCATCATCTTTTTTAATTTCAGCAGAAGGAGTAGGTGCAGAGGGTACCCGACTAACATTCGCATCCATTATTTTCGCATATAAATCATACATTCCACTTAATGTTTGTTCTAAATTCTTATAGGTGATAGGTGTATCAAGTATTAAAACTTTATTGATTTGATCAATTACGTATTTAGTTCCTGAAATATTATATTGGGGGTACATTGCGCATGCTAAAAGAAATAACATAGACAGTTCTTCCCAATATTTTCTAAACTTTAATTCCATAGCAATTATAACTTCACTAAAAGTACGATCATTTTTATATTTATGGAATGTTCTTGTAATTATATAAAAGCGTTCAAGCACCATACAGCTTGTGGAAGAATAATAAACGCCGGATAAAATTTTTGTGGTCTCATAAAAAGATGTCAAAAATTGTTTAACTTTCAAAGCTAACATCCAATCGGATTCATTTAATATACCATCGTCATCACTTCTAACATGTCTATTGTTATAAAAGTCAGTTACTAAATTTTCGAAACCTTCACATGACTTTAATAATAAGTAGAGTTCTATCTATGGCCTACGTCACTAACAAATATTTTAGCAGTCGTCACCCTTAGTTCGACACAAAAATCTTCAAATGTCTGTTTTCAATTAGGAAAGATCGTAATCCTTTGAAGTTCATCATTTATATGTTTTAAACCATCTTACACAATTAAATTCAAGATATGACACACACAACGATTATGAAACAAATACCCACTAAAATCAGGTTAAAATGTCCTACACAATTTATCGACGACTACCTTATTAACACTGGCATTATCAAAAGTAAAAGATCGAATTTTAGTCTCGCAATGATATTCTCTAACAATACTGACAATAGCATTATATATATTATTAGCATTGTGAGGAAACTCAATAATTCTAAAAACAATAATTTTCTTATGCATGCACCAAAGTGGATCTATATAGTGTGTTGTTGCAGTTATATATGCTCTTTTATTAATCTCTTCCCATATATCAGAAGTAAAAGATATAACACCCCCATATTGTTGCAAATCCATAATTAATTATTGTTTTGAATTATTGAAATAATTTATTGTATCGGCACGAAGAGTGTTTCGACTTACCCCAACGTACCTCGGTTGTAGATATTCTTTCACGAACGAGACGAAGTGTTGGTTGTCTGCAATAGTCAGAGGCAACTCAGTGGCGTCCACAAATTTTACCATTTCGGTTCGAGTATTGTCCTCCGAATACACCCACGTGTATAAGAGTGAAGTTGTAGAACCGGTGCCTGGACTGCCAAATTGCAATTGTGTTTGACCAACTGGAAGAAGTCCATGTCTGGCCGTACATACTTTGTAGTGCCAGTTGAGATGGGTTGTATCAATTTCTTTTTGCCATGCCAATTTTTGTTGGTATATTTACATACTGCTTTAGATTATGCAAGGCTATCGACGACTTTTCCTGTTGAAATCAACTTAAAGTGATCCCAACATTTTGCTTGTTCTTTGGCCTTTCGCTTTCTCCTCGCATCTGTGATGTTTAATTCAGCATTTTCATCCTCATATTCCGCTTCGAAAATGTTAAGATCATCCAAATCAATTGGATTGTGTCTTCCCCGACCGTGAATGTGAACATCTTCAGGTATCAGTAGGTCATTTAGACCGACAAATTCATTTGGAAATTGACTTTGTGGCGTTCTAGGCGATTCGCCATGATGTGGCCCACATCCTATATCGAACAAGTTTTCAACAAATGAACGTTGATCCATTTGTTTGATTGTCTGTGATGAAATCTTAACTAGAAGAATATAAATGTAGTGAGATTGTGAGAATTAAGAATTGGATGAATTGAAATTGTAACTAATAAACTGTAAAAATTGAATTGATATTATATATTTTTCAGCACAAGAGAGTAAAAACTAGATAATTGATATAATAAAAGAGAGTTGGAGACTTGGAGTAGCAATTGATATGAAAAAAAATCTTTGGAGGATGGAGTATTTATAGTAGAAGGGGGGGAATTAAAAAAAAAATTATTTCAGTGACCAAAACTGTCACTTTTTTTAAAAAGTGACCGTTTTGGTCACTTTACCTTTGGGGGCTCGACGAGCGGCTCGTTCAAACGAGTCACTCGTGGGCTCGCCTCCCGGTGAGGCCCGCTTGACTCGTGATCGGGCTCGTGATTTTATGAGCCCGAGCCGCCCACGAGCCCCATTTTCACGAGCCGAGCCGACGAGCAGTTCGGCCCTTTTGACATCCCTACTCATACTTTTTAGCACTCATTGTTTGATGCTTTTGCACCTTAAACTTAATCTTTAGATCGATTTTTAGGACATATAGGCAATTTTGGGATCTATTTTCATCATATCTGTAAGCAAACACATCTAGGTTCATACTAAGAAAGTTTTTAGCAATCCTTTTATAAGTTTGCCCAACTCTTTGCCAATTTTTAGAACTTTGTTCGTAACTTCCAAGCTCATGGAAAAGCTTTTCAATCTCCAATTTACCCTGATGCCACTTATTTCAGCTATGGCAATCGTACTTTAAGGAGCTCGCGTGTCTTTCGTTCTTGGTTACTTTTATGGTTCCTATGTAAGATCTCTTGATTGTATTTTAAGGACATTTCACTTTTATTCATAGAATACCTAATACACGATTGATGACGGGAGATGATTATGTTTGCTAGTTCAATTGTAGGCTGTTCAAGGATTCTATTAAATGCAGATTTTCCCTTGACAATGTTGAAATTCATATATTCCCTATACTTGAAGCATCTCTCCTATCTTTACTAACAGATTAACCTGTCTGTGAAGGACCACACTTTTACTAGTGAAGTGGTGAGGCTCCAATATAGGGATCCAAGGATTGTATTTCTGCATTTGGTCAAATGCTTCATCATATATCACATTTTCTGTACTTTCATTATCTAGAAGTATGCGGTGAAATTTTTTTTGCCACTATTACTGCTTGGATCACGACCATCTTATCTTGATTCCTTAAATTTTGATTCTAGATTCTATAAATTTAATTGAAAAGGTCAAGGATTGTGGATTACTTTTACATTTATCTTTCCATTATGTTTATTTTCTAGGCTGTGTATCTTTGCACACAAAGCAATACGTTTCGCCATCAATGCTTTGAGATTCTCTATCATTTTTAGGATAAGCTCCACCGTTGAATTGACCTCTGTATTGTTTGAACACAGCTGATATTTTGATTTTCATCTTTCGGTGCTTCAGCTAATGCTTGATTTTCCTATGCTTGGCTCAATTTCTCAGATTTCAATTATTCTTCAATTGAAGTGTAGATTTCTGTAGTTTACTTTGGTCAAAGTCTCTCACAGTCGGCACCAATTTATTAACGATAGAAATCAAATCAATAAATCCTCTCACTAACGAAAATTTTCACCTCCTAAATTCAATAGTTTTGATGCTTAAACTTGGAGCAAGAGAAATGGGTATTTGAAGGAAAATATTTAATTTGCAAGCATTACTTTTTAAAAGTGGGGGTATTTATAGATTTTTTTTTCAAGTTTTGGGATAATTTAGTCATTTAAGGAAAACAGCGGATGTCAGCCTCTTTTTGGCTAAGTCGTAGCTACTTCTGTTAAGAATATCATATTTTATTCGTTGGTCCACTTGTTATTTTATTAATAGTCCATACCTTGATAGGGGAATATTTGCCTACATTGGGTGAACTTTTTATGCCCTTGTTCCATCGCGTATTGCTTTGCACTTTGCTATCTATTAATAAGCTTAGCAGATTGTTTTTCAAGTTTCAACAATATGGATAGTGTAGACTTGTTGTATCTTCTTAAGTGGAAGTGATGGGTTCAACCATCCTTGTTCCATACATGGATTTGTTAATAACGTAACTAGTTATTGAGAGGTCTCTTCTCTTTCTTCCTTGTTTGGCCTTACCTATCTTCTTTTCTCCTGTGACGAGGAAAATTTTCTCTAGGAGGTCATCTTGCCTCTTGTAGCCTAGGTTGCTGAGCCTGCATTTGCAGGGATGGATATCTTTGTTTGTCGTGATTATTCTCATAGGTGTACTAAAATTACTCCACTTTGTGGGGACAACCATATCTATGCCCTTATTGGTATTGTGGCCATGTGATTGATGATAAGTGCAGAAGGGCCACGTATCCACAAGGGTCTTCTAGGCCTATTGTATCTTGCTTCTTGTGCAGCTAGTTAAGGAATAGCTTCTTAATTTCTATAACCACTGGCCCAGCCTCATAATAGGGTAGGGAAGGCACCACATTTAATATAGCTGGAGGCAATTTGGTGCCCTGATTAAGTCCAATGCTATTTCACTAGGTGGAAGATTGGACCTCTACCTATTTGCCCATGAGAGGATGTGAGTCCACTAACTATCTTACTGTTATGGTCAATCATTTTCTCATTGACAATTTTCTCTCACATAAAAGGTCTAAAAAGCTCTGTAGTTTTTTACCAACTATTTATCTCATGTCTTGGAAGCATTGAACTGGGGCATCGTCTTCTCTCTTGGATATGAAGTTGTTGAGAAATTTGGTCTTGAAGTTTGGCCAACGTCTAATGGTCTCAAGGTAGATCTTGTTGTACCACATCTTGGCTATCCCAAATAGGGTTAGTGGAAGGCTCTGCACCTTAATGTCTTTAAAGCTCCTCTTAAGGTCATGTGATTCTTGTAAGCGCTTATGTTCTTCTTGGTCACATCTATCATACATTAGTATCTTGGGAGCACAAAATGGCTAAAAAAAAGGTGCTCCAAAGTCCTTTGGAGAATGAGAGGTTGTTGTCATCGTCATTGAGTTCATAGTACTTACATGGTCACCGTTTGTCACCGCTTCTCTTATGAAACGTTCTATGACCCTATTGCCTTATGATGACGAGGTCAAAGGTAAGTAACAAGTTGTCTCTTCTTCAAAGATTTCACATTTTCTCCTTGAATCTCTATCTTCTTCACTTGCACTCATGGTGGATGGATGCCTCTTTTATTCAAAGAGGGAGTTTTTTTGAGTGAATTTTTCTCTTCTTATCCTCCATTTTCAAGGAAGACAAACACCCAATGATGAAAAACACTTAGAATATTCTTTCTTTAAGATTTCCAATTGTTATTTGTTCGAGAACAAAATCATTTTCAATGGGAAAGTAGAAGCACTTTTTCGGCAAGCATTTCATAGGAATGCTCGTGGTTAATATTATAGTTTTCCATAAACAGGGCCAATATGTTGATCTCAATTTCTAAACGGCTGACGTAGCCAACATATCTTGACTACACTCACGCCCATATAGATAGTCTTCTACACACTTGGAAAACTATTAAAAACACGTAGCCTTCTTCGACGATGGGAAAATAGCAGCGAATACACCGACGATCAAGTCAGTCAACTTATAAGAGTACATATGGGTTTGGGATGAATAGAATATATGAGTTACGTTAGTGTAAGCGCACTAACGGTTTATGAAATGACAAAACGAAAGGGAGGGCAATCCTACGATTGAGTGTAAAAAATTGCAATATTTTTAAAATAGAACTAAGTGTGAGTTTTTATTGTGGAAGAAAAGGATTGATCATCGTTTGATGGAAATATAAGTGGTCTCATCATGATGGTTGGTATCTTCTTCTTGGTGTCATTCAATTGATCCTAGGTTCAAACGCATTTAATACTTCTCACAAGTAGCCACCCTATAACCTAGGTCTGATCTCTAAAAAAAAGACTGATAGGATGATTATGTCTGCTGCAAAAATGTCACATCAATCAATTATAAAATGATCTTGTGTAGAATATTTGTTGGAAGAGGTGAAGTAAATGATGCCTTTTTCTTGCAAGAGGCAATTTGCCTCGAATTACTTCTACAGCAGGTTGTATCGGGCCTAGGGCATATATGTTCATTCTTTATATGGAACCTCAGATTAGGTGATACATCACTTCGACTACCTTAATTATGGCCTCGAATAAGCCTGAATAGGATAGTAAAGTGGACTATGGACCTAGTAGGCTTGTTAGTTGACTATCACGTGGCTTATTCTTGAAGCCTCTGTAGAAAATGCGTAAAACCACTTAGTCTCAATGAAATAAGAATAAACATAAATTAATTAGACTAGGAGAGACGTGAAAAAATGGTGTTCCATATGCATTGTTAATAACTTTTTAAAGGTTAAATAATCGGACAAAAATCTAGAGACGAAAAAGGGTTAGAATTGCTAATATTCGATTCACACTAGATAGGGTAAACGTTTATACAACCCCAAGTCGTGCTGGGTATGAAGTTGTGGGATTTTTTGACCCTACAGCTTGGTTAGCAGTGCATTGTTGGGCCTGTGCCTTTAAAAAATTAATATGCAGACAGCCCGCTGACTATATTCAAATTTCAAATTAAAAATTTTTTTTAATGATTTTAAGAATAATCTACAATTTTTACTTTTACATAAACCTCCATTTCTGCTCTATTGTTCATTGAATTGTCATTTGTGTTGGGGTGAAAAGTATTGAGAAATTCTAAGGTGATGGGATCATATTAAATTGATGGTGGGCTTGGAGGATATTCAGGATGTTTTGGTAAGTTTGGGTAAAGAGGACGGTGAGCAAGTGTTGTGAAGTGGCTTGGGAAAGAGAGTTGAGACTTGAGAGCTTTTTCACCTGTGGAAGAAAAACGAGTGAGAGGAATCAACGAGAGAGGTTTTGACAATGAACACGGATGTCGTCACGAGGGTTGAGGTGATGTTTGCTAGGGTTTGACCTATGGTGAGGGACCATCGGGAGGGCTACTCTTTTATGGATGATGTCGAAGCTATGGCTCTTTAAGAAGGATTTTTTTTTTTTTTGGGGGGGGGGGGGGGGGGGGGGGGGG